>NW_026057584.1:28652949-28669741 GCF_023721935.1 Panthera uncia
CGCCGCCCCCCGCCATGAGCGCCGCCGCTGGCTGCAGGCAGAGTCGCTGCCGCCCCGGCCGCCGCTGGCTCCAGTCCGCCGCCATTATTCTTTGTTAGCTGCGAGCGGCGGCGATGTTGTGGGGCTCGGGCGGAGGCTCCATCTTTACCGCGGCCCCTCCTGCGAGGGGAAGGCCCCGAGCGCGGGTGTCCGGCGCCTCCCCGTCCCCCCTCCGTCCCCCCGGCTCTCTCCGGCTCCTGCCTCCTCCTCCTGCTCCTCTTACCGGTGGTACAAGCTCCTCCGTCACTGCTTTCGTTCGCGGCCCGGATCTCGCTGGAGTTTTATTCTCTCCCCCACGTAACACACCGCGTCAAACTACACCTCCGCCGCGTCACTCACCAACACTCCGCTTCTCCCAGCCGCCCGGGCCACAGGCAGCAGCAGCCGCCGCCGACTGAGGAGCCGCAGCCAGGGAGCCAGCCAGCGCCGCCCAGTGCCGAGTGCGCAGCGGCCGCGCACGGAAACAGCCGAGCTCGGCCCGGAGGAGCTCGAGCGGCCCCGCCCCCCGCGCTGGAGGCGGAACTCGCCGAAGGCCTTCGGGCTCCTTCGGCCAAGGCGAAGGCGTTCCGCGGGGAGTGGGGAGGAGGCGGCGAAGGTGGGAAGGGACGGGCGGAGGGAGGAGTGGTCTGAGTCCCGCCGCGCCGTTTTGGCGGATAAAAACCCGGCGGCGGAAATTTGCCGGAGGAAGGTGTGTGTGAATGTGGCCCCGTGGGGAATTCCCTAGGCGTGTCGACGGCTGGGTGGAAACCCCCGCGCGGGCCAGCCCCTGCGGCGGTAAGCGGCGGGCTCTAAGGCGGCTGCGGCGGGCCGGCCTGGGCCCTGGGCCCTGGACCCTAGCCCCTAGTCCCTAAACGCCGTCGACCCCGGGAACTTCCGAACGCTGCGGGGACGTGGCCGACGCGCCGCGGGGTCTGGAACGCGGCTCGGTGCCGGAGTAGGGCGAGCCGGGAGGAAGGGCGGCGGAGGCGCTGCAAACGCCGCCAAGCCTGGTGCCCGGGGGCCGGGCCGGGTGCTGGGACCCGGGGTCGCTGCGCTGCCCCGGCGTTGTGGTAGCCCGGTGGGAGGGGTTTGCCCGGCCGGCGGCCTCTCCTCTGCGTGAGTGAGTGGAGAAACCTGGAGGCCGCCCGCCCTGCTCTTCGGTCTCCGGGGGGTAGCGGGGGCGGGGGGGTGGGGTGGTAGGGGGTTGTAGCTGGAGCTCCAGGGACTTGTGGCACCTCGCAGGGTGCAACCGGGCAGCCAGGCCCGGGAATGATCTGTTCGGTCCTCGGGGGCCTCCGAGCAATCACCTGTCCAGACCGAGGTTGCTCTTGGACACTCCGAAATATGACCTCCCTCCCCCCACCTGCCCGCTTTTTTTTTTTTTTTTTTTTTTTTTTTTTGGCACCTTCCTGGCCGCTGTCTTTTCATAGCCGTTTTCCACCTCGGTGGTTTACACCCATTGTGCCCTTTTCTTCACTACCCCACTCCCACTCTAAACCCGACAGTGTGACTAACGTTCCCTCGACTACCGAAACTGCTATCTCAGAGGTCGCTCAAGGCCACGCTTCTGACTCTTTATTCTTTTTACTGAACTCTGCGGTCCTCTCCTAGGGCTCATGTCTATTATAATTCTCCTTCTGTCCTCTATCTTTCGGAAGCCGAACTAGAGGGTTCAAATCTGAGCCCCACCCCTTACTGGCTTCCTGTTACAAAAAAGAGTTGCTCTTCCCAGTACTCTAGATCCCCTTCTGCTTTCTCGGGGACTTTGGGCTGAAGAGGGGTCCCCTTTCCTTCTGTTATTTTCAACCCTTCTTTCACTGCTGGCTTTTCTATCACTTGAACATGCTTAACTCTCTCATTTATTTAAAATGTTTCTCTCCTTCAATCTTTCTCCAGCCATGACTGCAGCTGTCTCTTCCCCAGGGGACATTCTCACGTGTTCCATTCCTCAGCCCTTTCCAGTCTAGGTTCTGTTCCTACCACTCACCTGAAGCAGCTCTGAATTGTCACACGCAAGCTTCCGTCCCCTCATCTTACAAGACCTCATTCTAGTTTTTGACACTATTGACCACACCCCTCATTTAAATATGCTCTTCCTTCTGCTCTTATAGCAAAGTTTTCTTCTTATTTTTCTGATTGTTCTTTGACAACCAGCTTCTCCGTTATCCAGATACTGGAATCCTGCTGAGCTGAGCCCTAATGTGTACTCTGTCGGTGGTCTCATCCGCATCCAGTAGCTTCAGGTACCCTCTGCCAAAGACTGTCCAGCCCATAACTCAAGCCTAGATCTTGCTCTTGGACCCTGGATTCATATTCCTAACTGACCTTGCTACACTTCCGTTTGGATGACTGCGCCATGTCAAACTCAACCTGTATATCATATTCCCTCCAAAATCCTCTTCCCAAAGCCCTTGGATTAGTAAAGGGATCTACTCAGTTCAAGCCAGAAACTTAAGATACTTCTGACACACATCAGAACCCCCTAAACTTGTCTGCCTTAGAAAATTGGATTTGTGGCCTCTCTCCTTTCCTGTAGCCACTTTTCATTCTCTAGTATAAACAATCTTCATTCTTTGAAGTTCCTGCAATAACTACCATCTAGGTCCTACAGAACTGTTTCTGGGGTATTCCAATCCATTTGCCATACCGTAGCCATAGTAATATTTTTAAAAATATAAATCTGATCTAGTCACTACTCTGCTTGAATTCCTTTAATAGTTTCCCTTTGCTTACTGAACACAGTCTAAGCTCCTTATCATGAACACCAGACCCTCCACCATCTGGGCTTCTCATTCTCCCCAGCTCCCCCAGCTGTCTCCCTAGCTCTCAGCACTCCAGCCATATTATTCTTTTCATTTTTTTCTAGGCTGTTCCCTCTCTCTCTCTCTCTCTCTTTTTTTTTCCCTACTGTAGGCTCTCATTTCAAGGTATACGGTTGTTTTTCCCTACCCTCTGGAATTCTTTTTACTACCCACTCCCCCTACCAAAAGGTAACTTCTCACTTTCTTTTCTGACTCACCATACATACTTATTTGTTTAATGTCCATGTAAGGTAGGCATTATGTCTGTCTTGTTTACCACCGGCTTTTTCCCTCCCTTCCCACTCCTAGCACCAGCGCCATTTCTAGAATGTAGCAGTGCTTGTTAAATACTTATTGAATAAATAGTGAATATGAGTGGTCCTGGGCAAAGTTTTTTTTTTTAATATTTTGGTGTTCAGATCCTTGCTCAGCCACTTACTAGCTATGTGACATTGGGCAATTAATTGTTCATTCTTGTGCCTCAGTTTTCCCATCTGTAAAATAAAGACGATCATAACACCTACATCCTAGTGTTGTGGTAATTAAATGAGACCATTGCCGGGAATGTGCGCTTGGACCAATGTTTGGCAGGTAGCAAGCATTGATTAAAATGTTGCCTATTAGTAGCTTTTCCTTGCAGATCTCAGCCTTGTGTCAAATACATTTTCAAAATTGAGCTCTTCTTGCTCTTCTTACCCCGTACGTAACGCCAAATTCTTGGAATTATTGCCTCATGGCCTATTTTTATCACCCAGCAAAATGGTCATTTTTTATAATTTGTAGAAATTTCCGCATATTCTTCCTGTCTGGTCACACTGACCTTCATGTAGGCTCTCTCTCTTCATATCGTACTTTGCTAACTTCGTAGGTGCCTTCTGACTGAAGGCCCACTTCCCTTCCTCGCCTGTGCCCTGCCTTCAGACCCACAGGCCTCAAACCGTGTATTCTTGAGTTCTGCTCTCTTGGCCTCTGTACTCACCTAACTTTGTACATTCAGTCCTCCATTCATCCAAGTGCAAGTTATATTTACTAAACTAAATCTGGATCCACTCCAGATTTGAAATCGAGTCTCGCAATTTAATCTGTTCTTCCCTACTATCTCCATGAACCATAAAAAATGAACTAGGAATGTCAAACTTTCAGCATCCATTTTCTGTCTCTGGGACTTAGAAGCTACCCTTATTTTCGACTCAGTTGTACCCCTGGAAAGTATCTATATTGGGGAAAGTAGAGAAGAGCACATAGATATAACTTGACTTAATGTAATATAGATAAGACATAGAAGTGCCCTCATAGAGATCCAGAAAAGGGGAAGGTCTCATGAGATGATTATAAAAGTCTTCAAGGAGAAAGTTATATCTGAGAGCTTTTCTCTAACCACGGCTTCCTTTTCCTGTTATTTTTCTCTATTATTTATACTGTTGAACCTAATTTTCACTTTCACTACAAACTCAAGTTCAACGAACCCTGCCTATTCTAATTCAACACCTCTCATGACTTAATTTGCTTTCCTACATAACTCCAAGGCCATGGTGATCCATTGCATTTATTCTAAAAGTATCTGTTAAATACCTGCTTTGTGCCATGTTTAGAAACTGGGGCTATAGTACTGAACAAAACATTGCTTCTGTCTCAAAGGTACTAAAATTTTCATCCTCTCGTCTTTCGGACATTTCTTTTTGTCCACTCCTTTGTGCTCCCAGCCAGTCTCATGGTTGCAAATACTAGGTCTATGCTACAACTTTCAAAATTATACCTTCCCTCCAAATCACTCCCCCAAACTCCAGGCTCATCTAAACAAGTACTTACTCACACCTCCACTTGGTTGTTGACTTAGCCTGGGTACCCCCAGAAAGCAGACCTGAGGCATAAGCTCTGTGCTATTATTTTATTTGGGAATATAATTCCTGGGAAAAGAGTAGGGAAAAAAAGTGTGTCAGGGGAATTGGTCAAGATTCTGTCAACGCAATGATAATGCTACCGTCCTCCCCAAAACACAGATACTTCCATTTTGTATGGGCCCGAACGTGAAACAAAGCACTGTCAGGCGGTTACGGCCTGAAGTGTGTTGGCCATGGCAATGGGGACAGAAAAAGGCCAAAGGCTCCATAGGCAAGGAGACCAAAGGGATCTGAGATGCTATAGACATCTAACAGACACCTCAAACTCAATGTATCCAAATCTGAACTGATTTTCCCCCTCACATCTATATCTGACAGCCTTTCCTATCCTTGTAGCCAAGATTAAAAATCTTGGCAAGATTCTTAGTGCTTTCCTTTCTCTCATACCCCACATCTATTCCTTCAGGAAAATTTATTGTCTGTCCCTTCAAAATGCATCCCAAACCTGCCTGCTTACTACCTCCTCTGCAAGTGAGCCTAGTCTACAAGAGCCTCATCTCTTGTCTGGATGACTGCAATCGCTTCTAGAGAAGTTCCCTTCTTACCTTGCCATACACCAGCCACACTGCTGCCTTAGCGCCTTGGGGCTGTTCCAGTGCGTAAAATGTTCTTTTTCCAAATATGGAGAGAGCTCACTCCCTCACTTCCTTCAAGTCTGCTGACATGTCACTTTCTCACTAAAGCCATGATCAATCGATCGATCGATCATCTATCTATTTTTTGCCTTTATTCATGAGGTTTTACATAGAGTTACTTCCTCATGCTGGATGGAAAATTACTGGAGCAAAGATAATGAAGCATTCCCAAGTCCTTGGCTGTCAAGTTGCTATTTAGAAGGGCGAAAGCAATTTACACTCCTTTGTATGTCCCACCTCAGTCCACCTTTACTTCAATTGTTTATTTATGGGCGAAAGAGGGTACCTCATTTTGGGGTGTTTTTTTTTTTTGACCATACTGTTTAAAATTGCAAATTGACACCCACCTCAACCACTCCCTTTCCCACCCCACTTTTCTGGAATCCCCATGCCCTGTTAATACTTTTTTTCTGTGGCACTTATTGCCTTCAAGTACACTATTTTACTACTTTTCATGTTTATTGTTGACTGACTCCCCTGCTAAAATACAGGTTTTCAGAAGCAGTATCTTTGTTTTGTTCGCTGATGTATCTCAAATACTGGAACCCTGCCCTGACATATAATTAGGTGCTCAATATATATTTGTTGAATGAATTTCCAACTTGCCTGTTGTTGGTTATAGATGGCTCATACTCTTCAGATTTATTTTCTTGGTTGCTTTTGCACTTAAATGAGGAGGTATAGAAAAGGTTTTCTTATTTGGTAATTTTCTCATGATCTCAATGTAATAGATATCAACAAATATTTCTAGTTCAAGAAGCAATTGGAATCATTAATATCCCTCTTTATAACAGCAAAAAGAAAAAAATTGAACGGCCCAAATATCTCCAATACCAAATAGTTAATTATTTAATTCATTTTTTTGTCCCTTAAATGTATATGTACCTCTTTTTTTTCTTTCTTTCTTTCTTTTTTTTTTTTTTTTTTAGAGAGAGAGAGGGCGCAACTGAGCAAGGGGCAGAAAGAGAGAGAGAGAGAGAGAGAGAGACATCTGAGGAGAGGCACAGGGAGGGGGAGGGAGGGAGAGAGAGAGAGAGAGAAGCGGGGCTCACCCGAAGCGGGCTCATGTTTTACACAAAGCAGGGTTCATGTTCACCTGAAGTGGGACTTGAAGTGGGAGAGGTTCCTTGCCCAGTCAATGCAGGCTTATGATCTACTGAGTTCTTCCCCTGCAGTGTAGAGGGATGCTTGAGGCTCTTCATAGTTGGAGAGTCAGTGCAAGTTATCAATGCTCACGAAGTCATCTTGTGATTTTCATCATACTTTCCAGATAGTTTTCCAACAAAAAAGAGGAAGTACTGAACTGTTACAACTATTCCTGGTCTGTTTACCAGTTATAGTTCTCCATGTAAATTAATACATTGCTTCTTAAAATTAATCTTTTTAAAAAAAAAATTGAATGTTTATATATTTTTGAGGGCGGGGAGGGGCAGAGAGAGAATCCGAAGCAGGCTCCAGGCTCTGAGCTGTCAGCACAAAGCCCGACGCGGGGTTCACACTCATGAGTGGTGAGATCATGACCTGAGCCAAAGTTGGACATGTAACTGACTGAGGTGCCCCTATAATTAATCTTAAAGAACAACAACAACAACAACAAAACAACTCGTAACTTCACTTCCTCCTCCAGCTACTGTTGTACTTTTTTCTTTCCTTTTCTCTTTTTTTCCTCTCTCTCTACCGTAAATACCCTTGAAAGGGTTCTATGTTCACTGTCCCAGTTTCCTTTCTCTTATTTTCTGTTAAATCCACTCCAACTAGCTCTTGCCCCCCCAGCATTCCACCCAACTGCTCTCCATGTTACTTAATCCAGTGACCTGTTTTTAAGTCTTGGTCTCGCTTGACCTGTCAGCAGCCTTCAACACAGGTGATCCCTCTCCCCCCTCCCTGTAACACTTTCTTCACTTGGCTTCCAGGACACTATGTTCTTCTGGTTTTTGTCCTACACTACTGGCCACTGTTCTCAGTTTCCTTTGCTCACTGACCTCTTAGTGTTGGAATGCCTCAGGACTCTGTCCTTGAACTTCTTTTGTTCTTGTACTCTCTCCCTTGGTGATCTCCTTCAATCTTACTGCATTAGATACAAGTAAGTTCACAACTCCCTAGTTTCAGACCCAGACTTGTATAACCAAGTACCTCAGCATCTCTACTTGGATGTTCGATGGACCTCTCCATTCTGTTATATCAAAACTGAACTCCAGATCTCCTCTCCCCTCAAAAACCTCTCCCTACAACCTTCTCCATCTCAGTTAACGGCAACACCATCATTCCTATCGCAGAGGCTGACTCAGCATCTTTTACACCCCGTGTCCAAATCCTGTCATTAAATCCTGTTACCCTTTCTTCAACATATATGGGCCCTCTTCCCATCTTCTTTGATGACACCACTGTCAGCTTTGACTATGATTTTGTATCAGTCACCCTTAATTTCATTCGATTCTCAACATAGCAGCCAGAGCCATCCTTTTAAAACGTAAAGCAGACCATGCCATCACTGTCCAAAATTCTCCCACAGGTCCGTATCTCACTCAGAGTGGAAGCCATGATTCTTACAATTAGCCTACAAGCCCCATTACCTCCCTGCCCTCGCTCTCTGATATTCTTCCCCTTACTTTTCTGTTTGGTCATGTTGGCCACCTTGCCGTTCCTCAGATATCTCGGATACACTCTCTCCTCAGGGACTGTGCAATTGCTTGGAATGCTCCTTCCAGACATTTCCACGTCTTTCTTATCTCCTCAGATCTTTGCTCACATGTCCCCATTTCTGTGAGGCCTTCCCTTACAACCCTGATAAAAATTGTTTACCCTACACCCCGCCTCTCTTCTTTTGCCGTCCTTATCTCCCTTTGCCACTTAATTTTTCTCCATGGCACCTACCACTTTCTGGTGTGCTATCTACTTAACTCACTGATTGTGTTTATTGTCCATCTAACCCCTCTGCGGCAGGGGCTTTTGTCTCTTTTTTCACTGCTGTGTCCTTAACGTCTAGAACGGTGTCTTATATACAGCTGGTGTTCAAATATTTGACTGAGTGCTGTTGAAATTCAGGATCTAATATTAATCTCCTGGCGTTGGTTGGCAAAACAGATCCCCTTCGGCCTGATCACCTCTGGGTGCATCTAAAGATAATTGAGTTTCCGTATTGCAGCCTGAATCATGATGGTTCCCCCAAGGTACTGCCTTCTTGTGGGTCTTGATTTCAGCACGGCCACCCTCTCTGCCATCTCTGTCTTGGTTCTATATAACCTGAAAGAGATGAGGACCTCTTTGAAGCTTTCTGATTTTTCATGTCCCAGAGTCAGAACGGGGGATCTGGCCAGCAAGATTCTGGTTACTTTTAATTTCTATTTTGAGGACTGAATGGTAAGCTTCCAGTACTGCTGCATTCTCAGCTTCCTGTGACTGAACGCAATACCATGTAAACAAAGTCAATGGCCTCTTCTCTTCCTAGAAATTGCCAGAGGGCGGGTGGTTGGCATTTGAGGTCAGTAGTGGTAACAAGTGAAGATTTATTGAGTGCTTACTTTGTGCCAAGGGCTGTTCTATACACTTTGGCTGTGTGAATTAATTTAATCCTCACAATAACCCAATGAGGAGAATATTAGCATTACGAACATTTTATAGATGAGCGAGCTGAAGCACAGAGGGGTGAAGAAATGTCTCTGAGGTCTTAGAGCTAGTCAGTGGAAAGGTCAGAACGTGAACCCAGACAGTCTGGCTTTAGAGCTTTGCTCTTAACCACTGCGCTCCACTGCCTGGTTGTAGAGGGAACAGTGGGGAGAGACTCTGCATTGGAAGGAATGCAAAGTAATTATGGTTTCTTCATTGTAATTTTACCATTCTGAAAGTACCATCGTAACCCAAACACTTCCCGCACCCCCCCCCCCGCTGCCGACATCAGCCTATTGCCATTTTCATCCATGCCACAAGAATCAGGCCAACTAGCTTCTAAGATATCATGCTTCCTAGGCAAAGAGTAAGCTCCCTGAAACACTCTGCCAAACCACTCCCTTCTCTCTTTGCTTCACTGGCTCCTACTCTTTAGCTGAGCTGGGAAGGGTATATCATTAGCTCCGAGTTCGTCCTAACCGTTCTCCCCACCATACCAACACCCTGGTCTGGTTTAGGCGCCTCTGGTTTTGTTTCCATCAAAGTGCCTATCACACTTACTTGTCATGATTTTAATTGTCTAGTTCCTTGCTGCACTATAATCTCTATGAGGGTAGAGATTACATCTGCCTTATTCATTGCAATATGCCTAGCATGATGTTTTTCACATTGGAGGGGTTCAGTAAAATTGTGTTGAATGAATAAAAGTGGTTTTTCTATAGAATACTATATCCATGCATCAAGGTGAGTTTTCTTATGGCGAAGCAAGTTCATCTAGCCTGAGATGGCAAAGATAATTTTCTTTTCATCTGCCTTTTAGCTTTTGGGTTTTCATGCTATCTTTGACTATGCCATAATGCTAGTTTCCAGGTGGTGTTTCTTTCTGACTCAGATTCAACTATCATTCAACTGCTATGTGATGTCTCACTAGGGTCTTTCACATAGGTGTACTAATTTAAGCTGAGATAACTTCCCTGAGTTTCAGTTTCCTCACCTATATATCCAAGATACCTGGTTTACTTGAACAAGATAAAACTGTAAATTTGAAGATGGAGTTTAGATTTAGAGCTTCCAATTCTAATTTTTTTTAATGTTTATTTTTGAGAGAGAGAGAAAGAGAGAGAGCTAGCAGGGTAGGGGCAGAGAGAGAGGGAGACACAGAATCCGAAGCAGGCTCCAGGCTCTGAGCTGCCAGCACAGCACCTGATGCAGGGCTTGAACTCACCAACCCTGAGATCAGGGCCTGAGCCCACGCTGGATGCTCAACCACTGAGCCACCCAGGTGCCCCTAGGGCTTCCAATTATAACTGTTGCTTTCTTTTTTTCATATATAATGTTGTCTTCCTAGTCCCATCTCTGGTCTGTGTCTACTAGGCCCTAGGTAGCACCCACATTATTGAGTGACAGCCATATTCCATAATCTTATCATACGTACCTCCTCCACAAACCTTTTCTCCCCTCCCCTTGGTTCTGTTTTTTACATTTTATTCATTTCCTTTCCATTTCCACTCTGCTAGCTTCTCTCCCAGACAGTAGCACTCGGGGTTTATGAAAACATTGTCAAGCCTATCCTAATCTTATATACGCGTTGACGGCTTTAGTGACATTTGGTTATTTCTATTGTATGTTCTCATTACTTATATCTATTTCAGAGATATGAGAGAAGTTTGAGAGATTTGAACCAGGACACATACTATCTGGGCTCCTGATCAAACAAGATGATTAAACACACGCTTTGTGCTCTGTTCTTCCCTGACACTCCACAGGACCAGAATAAGAAAAGTATGAACCCTTGTGGTGTAAACAGAATAATGCCACCCCACCCCCAGACACTCATGTCTTTCTTTCTGAAACCTGTGAATATAGTAGCTTACATGGCAAGAGAGACTTTGCAGATGTAATAAAGTTAAAAGATTTTGAGAAGGGGAAGATTAGTTTGGATTATGTGGGTGTAATCACAAAGATCCTTATAAGGGCAAAAGGAAGGCGGGAGAGTTTGAGTCAGAGAGAGAGAAAAAAATTTAAAGAGGTTCTGTTTTGAAGATAGATGGTGAGGTCACAAGCCAAGGAATACGGAAACCTCTAGGAGACAGAAAAGGCAAAGAAACAGATCCTTCCCTATAGTGTTCAGAAGGAACGGAGCCCTGCCACCACCTTGATTTTAGCCCACTAAGACTGCTTTTAGACTTCAGACCTTCAGAACTGTAAGATAATACAGTTGCGTTTTAAGCCTTAAGTTTGCGGTGATTTGTTATATTGGCAATACTAAATTAATTCCGCTCCCTAAGGACAGAAAAGAACAAGAAAGGAAACCATAGGAGTTGAGAGAATCTACACATGTTTAGAAGATGGGATAGATGGAAGAAAAGTAACGGATGGAAGATGGATGAAGCTGACATCTGAGTGCCCGCGGTGGCGGGGGTGGGGGGGAGGGGGGATATCAATAAGAAGGAAGTAATTTGTCCTATAGAAATCCAGAAGGTCTCAGGGATTAGAGGTCATACCTAATACATCCCATTTACAGAGCCCAGGAAAAGAGTACAAAGGAAGGCCTACAGAACATTTGGCTAAATATTTTAAGTTATAAATCCAGCTAACAAACCACTATCTAAAGTATATTCTGTCCTATCTTGAGAAATGCAGAGAAGGGACCTCCATTTGGGGGCACACCAGTGAATTTAAAGAAATTGTTCAGCATGAAACAGAGGAACCAACAAACTACTCAACCAACTAACCAACCAAACAGAAAACCTGCTACGTCTGATATATTGAGCTGAGAGTTAAAGTGATGGAGAGTTTTGAATGAGTGATATGTGCTTAAGACAACCACTAAGTGACAAGAACAATGCAATTATTAACTCCAGGAAAGACAAAAAGTTGGGAAGAGGAGGAAAATTAATTATAGCCTATTATACAGCTCAAAAAGAACTGGAATACAAGGCTCTAAAAATATAACCACTAATTATTAATCTAATTAAAGTTATGATATATAATGAAAGAGCATGTATGTAGTGGGCATGCAGAGAGGGAGAAAAATAAACCCTCATTTCCATAATGCAAAGTGAATAATGCCTAAAGCAGAAATACCAAGTTACCACAATTGAAATATGTGTAGGGGGTGCCGGGGTGGGTCAGTTGGTTGAGTGTCTTGACTCCTGATTTCAACTCAGGTCATGATCCCAGGGTTGTGTGTTTGAGCCCTGCATTGGGCTCCAGGCTGAGTGTGGAAACTGCTTAAGATTCTCTCTCTCCCTTTGCCCCTTTCCCCTGCTTGCACTCTGTCTCTCTCTCTAAAATTAAATGTGTGTGTGTGTGTGTGTGTGTGTGTGTGTGTGTGTGTGTGTAGAGATATGGAGGTCAATTTCAAAGAATTAGCTAAAAAAATTCACAGTGACTATCTCTAGGGAAGGGTAAATATTCAGTGAGAAGGCTGTGGACTATTCAAACTATGAACATGTATAGCTTTGATAAGGCTAGATTCTTTTTTTCTTTTTAAAGTATATTTATTTTGAGAGAGAGAGAGAGTGCTAGCAGGGGAGGGGCAGAGAGAAAGAAAATCCCAAGTAGGCTCCGCATGTCAGTGCGAGCCCAAGCTGATGTGGGGCTCAATCTCACAAACCGTGAGATCATGACCTGAGCCGAAATCAAGAGTCGGATGCTTAACCAACTAAGCCATCCAGGCGCCCAATAAAACTAGATTCAAAAAAAAAAAAAAAAAAAAAGGGGGGGGGGGGGGGGAGAAATAAAAGATGATCTTAAGGGGAAAAATTATCAAAGATGCTTTCCTGAATTTGAAAAACATGAGCATGAAGATTGAAAGAGATGCAAAAAGGTCATGTCTGAGCACATGACCATACAATTTTTAAAAGTTTTAACATTTTTTATTTATTTTTGAGAGACAGAGTGAGACAGAGTGTGAGTGGGGGAGGGGCAGAGAGAGAGGGAGACACACAATCCGAAGCAAGCTCCAGGCTCCGAGCAGTCAGCACAGAGCCCGATGTGGGGCATGAACCCACGAACTGTGAGATCATGACCTGAGCCAAAGTCGGACGCTTAACCGACTGAGCCACCCAGGCGCTGCAACCATACAATTTTAAAATGCCGGTTTATAAAAACAAAAGAGATAGTAAAAGCCTCCGGGAGGGACTGAAGATTCCTACAGAGGACTAGAAATGAGAATGGCACCGGCCTTCTCAACAGCATCATCGGAAGCTCGAAGACAATGTATCAATGCTTTCCTAATCTTGAGGGAAAAGTATTTCAAATACAGTATTCTGTTTTTAGACTTGTCAGGTTTTCACACTTTCTTAGGAAACTATTAGAAAATATGCATCATCCAAATGCAAACCAATAAAGAAGATCCGGGAAACAAGTGAGTATCTGTCAGCTTAGGTTATGAGACAGTCACAACCAACAGGAAAAGTCTCCAACAAAGTTGAACTTGTACTCACCCAATGTGTTCATCAGGTAGTTCTGTTGTCACCTTAGTGGGGCGGAGGCTGATGGAGTCCTCTATCTGGGACATTATGGCTAGTCTTGCGGCAGACGGAAAAGAGAGAAAGAGGTAGTAGATCTTACACTTCCACCTTGGAGTGACACATGCCATTGGCCAAAGTAAGTCACATGGTCACTTCTGAGTTTAACATGGCGGAGATGTACAGTCCTTCCATAGAGAGGAACGTCACAAGTCATGGCCTAGGCCATCAAGGGGGTAAGGAAGTATAATTCACCCCAGGGCAGGATTAGCAGATATTTTGAATGGTAATAAAATCTATCCGAAAGGAAACCCCTGCATTGGAGAGAGGCAAAGGGAATACCAGGACAGCATCTGTGAGAAGGAGGAAGAGAGCTTCAGGCAGAAGGTCAGGTTGGGGGAGGGGGGGTTGGAAACTGGCAGTGGTAGCTTTGTGACAGGTTTGACAGCTAGATGCCGGCCTCTCTGGGTGGGCACGAGAAGACAGAGCGAGGTAAGCAGTCTCTTCGAAAAATTGTAATGTTTCGAAAACTGTTTCTCGTGTGAAATTTTTCGAATACAAATTTAAATTACTTGTTAAGTGGATACATTACCTCAACCGGTCTTGTGTGTTTGTGCCTCTGATGTGCACGCATCCTGTGTTTGTGTTGTGTGGGATTGGGCGGTTCCTCTCAAACTGTAGTTGGGAATTTTTGTTAACCTGTCTGCCACAAGGTCAGAAAAGAAATTAAGAGTAAGCTATTATAAACGTTAATAGCAGGGCACCTGGGTGGCTCAGTCAGTTTGGGTGACTGACTCTTGATTTCAGCTGAGGTCGTGATCTCACAGTTTGTGGGATCGAGCCCTGTGACAGGCTCTGTGCCGACAGTGTGGAGCCTGGTTGGGATTCTCTCTCTCCCTCCCTCTCTCCCTGCCCCTCCCACTTTCCCTCTCTTTCTCTCTCTCAAAATACATAAATAAACTTAAAAAAATACTTTAACAGCAACTCAACAGAGTAGTGTATGTCTATTGAAATCAATAATGCAAAATGTGGAGGTTATGTCTTATATTCTTGGTTTTTAAATTTCTTCTAGTAAATCATTTCTACCCTCTTTTACAAACACCTGCATTGGATTGGATCAGAAAATTTGGTCCTTCACCACAGTGTTAGAAACACTGATTGAGGGGATAAAAGTAAAGCTCTAGGATGAAAATATTTAGAAATGCTGCCCTAGGACAATCAGCAAATGACCATGCTATACTTCTGACTGTCCTGCCCCTCCGCATTATACTCAGAGAACTTTATGTAGAAAGAACAGAAGCATATTGAGGTCAGCTCTCCCTGTTCTTCTGTGACAACTTATTTGCGACAACCTCCTCCTCATCCATCTTGGCCCCTCAGTAAAGCACCTGGAAAGAACCCAAAGAAAACAGTTGTGTTTTCCAAGAAACCGTGGGAAAACAGCATCAGCAGGCCCGAGGTGAAGACATTTGACTTTCTAAGGATAACAAGCTTACTTTATGCAGTCCTATCCAAATTCTGCATTTTTGTCTGCGCTGCTCTCATGTTAACAGTCAAATACCTTAGGTATTAGCAATAATAATATAAAAAGATGGGGATTCTCTTGCCTTTTTAACTAGTTCATTAGGTTCTTGCTTCTTTCCTTCGGGCTTTATGCTCACGCTGCAGGTGCCTATTCACAGGAAACAAAGAAGACGTCCATACTAACTGTCTTTGGGGGCTTCAAAAACTTGATGCTTCCCTGTGATTAAGTAAAATACAATTTATCATAGGATGCACCTCAGAAATACCAGAGCACATTTCTTCTCCAGAATAGTGACATTTCTCTTCAATATATGAGCGAAAATGATGAAGTGGTCAGTAATTCTGTCGATTTTAACGCTGAAGTTCACATGTGTCTTGATAAAACACTTCTGGGCTCTGTCAGTTGTGGGTTAGTCATGAATGTTGTCTTGGTGACACTGGAAAACAACACAGCCGACTCATGTCCAAACAGGAATTGTTACTACCTACACTCAGGTAGAGGATATAGAGGTTTAAACCATGCCCGGAGGGGCATCGCATCTCTGCACAGTGAAAGGCTGTCAAAACCCGGTTGCTTCTGAGAGAGGAGTCAGTGGGTCTCCTAAAACTAACCATATCGAGGTATTTGACCTTTGTGGTCTGGTACTTAGTGAGGGGCTCTCAAGTTTCTTTTTCTCACACAACACATTTCTACCAATAACATCCAAAGATGATACCGGGGGGAAGGGGTGCTGTCCATTTTCAAAAGCTCCTCCCACCCACGTTTGAAATCCCTCCCCACCCTCCCCCCTTTTACAAGGAATTTAAAGAGTATTTTTTTTTTATTAAATTTTTTTTTCAACGTTTTTTTATTTATTTTTGGGACAGAGAGAGACAGAGCATGAACGGGGGAGGGGCAGAGAAAGAGGGAGACACAGAATCGGAAACAGGCTCCAGGCTCCGAGCCATCAGCCCAGAGCCTGACGTGGGGCTCGAACTCACGGACCGCGAGATCGAGATCGTGACCTGGCTGAAGTCGGACGCTTAACCGACTGCGCCACCCAGGCGCCCCGGGAATAAATCTTTTAACCCATACACATCTCCAGGCAGCAAATGAGAATAAGAACCCTTAAAAATTTCAGTGTCATGATTGCTAGTGTCCCTGCTCTGTGTAGACTTAGCAAGGAATCTGGTCTTGTCAGCTAAATTCTTATATTTCAGTATTTGACATACTTTTTTTTTTTTTTTTTTTTTTTTTTTTAGTATTTTTCATACTTTTTTTTTTTTTTTTTTTTTTTTTTTTTTAGGGACTTGTCAATGATTTAGTGTATGTTTCTGCACGCTGCATCAACCACAGTGTTGCTTCTTTCAGGAAATATCTTCTTGCCAACAGAACTTTGAGGAGGACACACGTGCACAAGCGGATTTTATATCATTAGGGTTGTGCATTTGCAGATCAGAAAAACAACTTTGTTTCATCCTAATCCGTCGGTTGGAATGAATATCTTCACAGTTCTGAGATCCTCTTAAACTAGGAGGTCCCTTAGGGGCGCCTGAGTGACTCAGTTGGTTAAGCATTTGATTTCTGCTCAGGCCATGATCTCACAGTTTATGGGTTCGAGCCCCAAGTCGGGCTCTGTGCTGACAACGTGAGCCTACTTTGGAGCCTCCGTCCCCCCCTGCTCCTCCCCTGCGCGTGCTCTCTCTCTCAAAAATAAATTTAAAAATAATAATAGGGGCGCCTGGGTGGCGCAGTCGGTTAAGCGTCCGACTTCAGCCAGGTCACGATCTCGCGGTCTGTGAGTTCGAGCCCCGCGTCAGGCATCTGGGCTGATGGCTCGGAGCCTGGAGCC
>NW_026057584.1:28669841-28821133 GCF_023721935.1 Panthera uncia
GGCTCTGGGCTGATGGCTCGGAGCCTGGAGCCTGTTTCCGATTCTGTGTCTCCCTCTCTCTGCCCCTCCCCCGTTCATGCTCTGTCTCTCTCTGTCCCAAAAATAAATAAAAAAACGTTGAAAAAAAAATTAAAAAAAAAAATAATAATAAAATGAGAAGTCCCTTAGTAATCTATTCTCAAACTACAAATGAGGGTTATAAACAGAAGTGAAATGGAATTGAACTTGCTAGAATTTGGCGTGCTCACAGCCCTGGCTCTTGACAGGTTGGCTTCTCATTCTAGGTTCATGGAGTTTTCCTATCTAGACTGATTTTCTTCCAGGATGGACAACACCCCCCTGCCTCCCAGTACAATTACCTTGTGTAGCTTCATCTAATGAATCTGCAGGTGTTATCATCTAATATGTTACTCTCTAACACCCTGTAAATGTTACTCATTTCTATTCTATGGCACAGTTGCTAAATCGTTTTTGTAACTGTGGTTTTGAGATGAACCAGTAGAATGCTTTTCTATTTGTGTGTCAGAGTTTCTCATACTTCTTCCAGGAAGGCAGAACTGAATCATTTTCAGGACTTTTTTTTGTTTTGTTTTTAATTGAGCTATAGTTGACATACTATTAGTTTCACTTTTATATGACCTACTCTGTCATTGTCAGTCCAAGATTAGACAGATAGCGTTTGCTCTTGTGGCCTTCGTGATGCAAAGTGTGAAAAGACTTATGATCAAAACACTCCTTAAGCGGCTTGCTGCAGCCCGGGAATGTTTACTGGAATTACCCATAGCACAGCATGAAGCCAAAGGAGCTTAAAAAACACCCTCCCTTTCTTTCCATGAGGGCTTGTCCTAAGTTGTGGCTTCACTGTCAGAGCTTGCTGCACACATACAGGCAGAGCTCCTCTCTTGTGGTAGGAAGTGTATCACCCATTCAGGCAGTAATCTGCCCAACCAGATAGACTCTAAGTGCCTCCAGGCTGGGGACAGAGTCTTACTCATTGCTCTCATCCAGCACCTCCTTCTGTGCCTGGTTATTGACCTGAGCAGAGTGAACCAAACTCAACACCCGAAACACAGAACACAAGAGACTAGAATCAGAGAGCTGAGTGGAATAGAGAGGGAGGCATGGAAGATTTGTGCTAAAGATTGTGTTCTTAAAATTCTTAAAGGTGAGGATTTATTAAATAAGAGGCTGAGGATTTTTTCCAAGAAAAAAATGGCAAAGTACAAAGACTGTTTGGGGCATACAGGAAACATGGTAGTTTTCTTCACGATTTCGAGCTTTCTCTACAAAGGGCGGGGTTGAGGATGGTAACTACATCCCTGGGTTGTTATGAGGAAGAACGAGAAGATCCATGGATCTCCCTTAGCGCTGGGTCCCTGACCCATTGGGAGTGATTAGTGTTAGATATTCTCACCACCATATTCATTGCATGCAGTTAAAGGGTAGTTTTGTGTCTCGAATTAAAAAACTGCCAATTAAACTGTTACATGATAATTTCTTACCGTCAAAATTATTTTCTACATGTCGAAAGATTTTAGACTTATATAGACAGATTTTAAAAACCATGTTCCATTCTCAGGCCACATATAAAGAGGAACTCTCTCGCATGTTCAGAGTCTAGTTCGTTGAAATCGCTTTTTGACTCAGAGACGTTGATTTCCGTGTTTTTTTTCTTGCAATGTTTTCTGTGATAGCAAGTGTTGGAAATGAGAAATGCAGCATTCCTAAAACGTCTCATCTGCCGAATCCCAGATTTTCTCACCAACCACTGGCACGGACCCTCCTCGCACTTGTTTTGTCTTCCCAGAAAGTCCAGAGGGCATTCTCAGGCGACAACCAAATTCACATTCTTTCCTGAATTGCTGCATGTCACATCCTAACCTGCTGCTTCCATGGTCTTCCCCATTGTAAGAGTCGCTCAGAACACAATCCCTGGAGTCACTTTTGGCTCTCCTCTGTTTGTTACACCCCTCCAGCCCCACCAAGACTCTAAATCCAGAACCTGGCTCCCATCTGTCTTCCTCCACTGCTGCTTCTCTAGCCTAAGGCATCATCGTCTTTCACCTATAATCACCCCCAACAGGTTTTTCTGCTTTTGTCTTGGCCCTACTACAGCTCTGTCAGCGCAGTGGCCTGAACAAATCTTGCAAGGCTAAGGCAGCTCTCCGTCCCTCCTCTACCTGAAACCCAGCAGTAGCTGCGGCTCTCACTCAGAGTGAAAGCCGAAGTCTTTGCAGTGTTCCCCTCCTCCCCTGGCCCTGCACAATGGATGCTCACCACTTCACCCTTCTCTTCCCCTCCTACTCCCTTCTGGGCACTTCCTCCAGACTCACTAGCCTCCTGGCTGTTTCTTCAACGTCTTTTGTTTATTTTTGAGACAGAGAGAGACAGAGCATGAACGGGGGAGGGGCAGAGAGAGAGGGAGACACAGAATCGGAAACAGGCTCCAGGCTCCGAGCCATCAGCCCAGAGCCTGACGCGGGGCTCGAACTCACGGACTGCGAGATCGTGACCTGGCTGAAGTCGGACGCTCAACCGACTGCGCCACCCAGGCGCCCCGCCTCCTGGCTGTTTCTTAATCTCACCAGACATGCTCCTGCCTAAGCGTCTTTGCCCTATCTCTTCTCTCTTCCAGAAAACCGCCTCCAGGATCTGCAGACTTAACTCCCTCACCTCCTTCGGGTCCTTGCTCGTGTGCTCACTGAAGCAAGCCTCCCTTGACCACGTGAATTAATACTGCAGTCCGGGCCACCCCACCCTCTTTAACACACTCCACATTTTCTTTTTCCACAGCACTTGGCAGTGTAACATGCTATAAAATGGACTCATTGATTATGGTTGGTTGCTTGCTAGATTTCTCACAAGGGCAGGCATCTTTGATTTGTTCACTATGGTTCCCAAGTGCCCAGAACGGCGCCTCAGAGGCATCCATTGAATACTTGTTGAATTGTACTGAACTCTGATAAATCCGCTGACTGAGACCACCACAAGGTGCAGTGGAAATATATGGAAAATGGCCTGCACTGAGCAGGTTAAGAAAGACTTTGTGAAGGAGCTAATGTCTCAGCTGGACTTGTTTCTGGATAAACAGAGTGAGGAGACCCAAGGAACCATGGGAAGCAATGAGATCACAGATGCAAAGTAGTCCCTTGGGTGTTGTTTCAGGTGGAAATTTAGATCGGACTCAACTTATATTACCGTTCTGAGTAAGGAAGTCAAGCCCCATTGGGAAAACCCTTTGTAAACAAATGTGTCAATAAAGCTTAGGTCTGTCTGGCTGTACCTCATTATCACAGTCAGCACTGGTAACATTTCATGGTCAAACTGCATTGGCCAGGAATTTCAATCTGACCAGCCCCAATCTTCGTTTTGGTCAGTAGAGTGGCCGGTAATGAAATGATAAGGTTCTGCTAGCCAAAGTAGCAGTTAAGGAAGTTTATAATGAATATCTTTAGAAAGAAATGCAATGGCACAGAGCTTTTTCTCATTTGAGGTGTTCTTTCTGTGCACACCAGGGTTGCCTCAGAGATAGAGTCCTAGCTATTCAGTACTTGGGACACAAATCCACTCTCAAATCAGCTTTGTAACTTACAGTGTATGATTTATGTGTTCTTGACAATCTGTGCCATCTGGTGGCTTCATATTAAATAATATTCTTGATAATTAGACATCAAGCTCAGTTGTTTCTAGCTGTTGGAGGAGTGTATGTGCTGTCAGCATGTAAATATAACACATTTTAGAATTGTATATTCTTTACAATGCTTAGCTGCGCCCTTGGAATTTCAGTAGGCAGATCCAAAGCCCTTTCTGCCTTCCCAGTTTTGACTCTTTTCATAGAATTACCTAAGCTCAGTCCCTGGATGACATACATTAATCAATGTGCATTATTTAAATGACTACATCAAATAAATTTTGATCCAGAAGAAACATATGGCTTAAGCCTCAAGGTGCCGGGGAAACCGAACTTAGTGTACTTTTTTTTTTTTTAAGTTTTATTGGAGGGGGGCAGAGAGAGAGGGAGGGAACGGAGAATCAGAAGCAGGCTCTGCGCTAACAGCAGCAAGCCCAATGCAGGGCTCGAACTCATGAACTGCGAGATCATGACCTGAACCGAAGTTGGACACTCAACCAACTGAGCCACCGAGGTGCCCCTAAACTTAGTGCACTCTTGTGTCTATAAGATAGGACTCATCATAGTACCTATTTAAGCCTTTATGAGAATCAGTATGCCTAACAGGAGTTAATATATGGAAGTCTTTGTTTTTATTAGTAGATTTAATTTTTTAGAACAGTTTTAGATCCACAAAAAAAGGAAACAGTATGGAATATATATACCTATATATCCTCCCCTCACCCTGCCTCAAGCTCAGTTTCTCCTTATTAACATTCTGCAGTAGTAGGTATATTTGTTAACAATCAATGAACCCATATTGATACGTTATTATTAACCAAAGTCTGTAGTTTATTTGGATTTCCTTAGTTTTTAGGTAATATCATTTTCGGTGTTAGGACCCAGCCAGGAAACTCTATTGCACCCAGTAGTTGTGTCTCCTTAGGTTCCTTTAGCTGTGACAATTTCTCTGACTTTCATGTTTTTGATGACCTTGGCAGTTTTGAGGGATACCGGTCAGGTATACTGTAAAATGCCCCTCTCGTGAAATTTGTCTTTGGCACCTTTGAAGGCTTAAAAAAGTGTTGGTTATTAGTATTATTACTTCATATTCAGATTAAAATGTGGAGCAGAGGTGGGATGTTGAGGGGGAGGTAGTTTTGGTGGAAGGTCAGTGTTTAAAAGAAAGATTTATTTTGAGGCTTGGTCATTTTATCAGTGCTATTAAACTGGACAGATCTGGTTTGCCTACATCCACCCTTCCATCTGTCCATTCGATTCAGTAAATATTCACCAAGTCTATTGTAAGGGTAGACGTGTGTTAGATGTTGAGGACTGGATGACAAGGAAAACAAAACTCTCCTCATGGAGTTTCTGGTTAAATAGGGAGATAGTTAATAAGCAACTAAAGGAATAATCTGAAAGATAGCCTGTGACAAGCAAGGAGAATAAGACATTTGTATATTAAAGAATAGCTCAGTAGGCGAGAGGAAGGAGGACGACTTTATTAGGCTACTTTATTAGGATGGTGTATTAGTTAGAGTCAGAGCTGACTAGGAGGAACAGAAAACAAAAAACGGAGGCTTAAGCAAAATGGGAATTTCTTGGTCCTGTTCAGGAAGTCAAGGAGGTGGTCCAGAGCCAATGTGGCAGCTCCACAGCGTCAGGACTCTCTCTCCTTCCCTCTTGTTGTTCTGCTGTGCATGGCTTCATTCCCAAGGATCATCTCATGGTCTAAGACAGTTTCTGGGGCTCCGGCCATCACATCTGAATTCCAGCCAGCATGAAGGTGAACGACACAGACAAGGGGACAGCCATTTTCCCATTTTTGCTTACTTCTTGCTGACCTAAACTTAGCTGTGGCCTTACCTGGCCATTTTACCTAGTCTTTATCCAGGTGGCCAGATATTCCAGTTAAACATCAGAAGTGTGTTTACTACAGGGGCGCCTGGGTGGCTCAGCCAAGCGTCCGTCTTCAGCTCAGGTCATGATTTCAGGGTTTGTGGGTTCGAGCCCCCCATTGGCCTCTGTGCTGACAGCTCAGAGCCTGGAGCCCGCTTCAGATTCTGTCTCCCTCTCTTTCTGCCCCTCCCCCACTCATGCTTTGTCTCTCGCTTTCTCTCTCTCAAAAATAAACAAGTATTAAAACAAAACAAAACAAAACAAAACAAAACAAAACAAAAAACCCAAAGAAGTGTTATTGCTATGGAACAGCAGTTGTAAATGCATCAGAATCACCTGCAAGGCTTGTTGAAACACAAGTTTCTCATTCAGTAAGAGGCAAGAAATTGCATTTGTAGCAAGTTCCTAGGTGTTGCTGCTAATGCTGGTCCAGGACCACCCTTTGAGAACCACTCCCCTAGAAGATGGAGAGCGTGAGTGTTTGGGGAGTGGTCTCTGATTTGGAGCGTAACTTGGACTTTGATCCTTCACGTGTTTGTACTGAGACAGATTATGCTTTCTGAGGTCAAATGTCTTTAATGTGTCAAGTCTGGATAGCTATGCATAATTTAGTCATTTTTGTAAGAGCTTGGTGTTTTGGTTGTCTACTGCTATGGAACAAACTACCCCCAAACAAACTGAATTAATCCGCTTGTGATTTTGGAGTCTGCAATTTGAGCAGGACTCATGGAGAAGACTTGCCTCTCTTCTCCATATGTGGGCCGGTTGTGACTAGGGCTGGAGGGTGCAGTACGGCTCCACTCACACAGCTGGGGCTGGGCGCCTTGGTGCTTCTCCAGGAGACTCTTTCTAGTAGTATAGGCTGAACGGCCTTACCTGGAGGCTTGGGACTCCAAGAGGATGAGATGGAGATTCTAAGGCTTCTTAAGTCCTGAGCCTAGAAATCACACTGAGTCAGTCCCTCCTGCCAGATTCTGTCGGTCAGAGCGAGTCACAAAGCCAGCCCAGATTCAAGGGGAGAGAGGAAGTAGACTCCAACTCCTGCTGGGAACAAAGAGTGGCAAAGTCACCTCAAAAAAGAGCATGCGGTTGAGAGGGATTATTGTAACTGTCTGGCAATAGTCTGACATAATCGGGAATGAGGATGTCAATTTTATAATCGGAATCCCTTATACTTGTAACTATGAACATAGACCATTCATTGTATTTTATCCTTACCAGGACCAGGCACTTCCAAAATTTTTTGGTGCACCGCTAGAAAAGAAGTGTGGCAAGATCAACAAGAGGTAAAGAAATACTCTTTGTGGAGATGTGTTTAGAAACACACACACACACACACACACACACACACACACACACAATGTATGGTATCATATTACAATCAGGATAGCAATTACTTTTTACAATCAGGATTGTAGAAAGTCTTGTTGGTTATTGTAAAAAGTTTTCCCACGCCTTTATAGATATAAAAGTTCAAACACGAGGAGAACGCGATTTGGAAATAAATTCATAAGTATTTTCCTGTTGGCCTTCTTTAGGCACATGGCTATTTTGATTGAAAGTTGTGATCTCAAGTTTTGAAAGTCAGCATTTAAAAAGTAATGTTCTCATACCTGTTCACTGTGAATTAATGCTCTAAAAGAGGTCAAGTTTACAGTATATTTTTATTTGTCGTATGATACAGGCTAAGGGTAAGAGGCTCTCCTCCCACCCCTAATGAAATCTCTACAGGTGCTTGAAATTTTATCGGGAGTGACTGTGTGTTCAGGCACTGCTCATCTTTGCCGGATTCTTACGTAGCAAATACTTCTGGGAAGGGAACGGTGGACGTAAGTGGCACTGGATTATGAATAATTTAGAGGAACAGTCTTCTCAGAGAATCCTGAGAGTCCTGGATGCCTTTGGAAGAAGGGGTTGCTGAAGGCAGGCGCTTGGCAGGATGGTGTGGGAGGGTGAAGAAGGCTAAGATAGAGTTACCAAGCCCCAATTTCTCTGCCTCGAACAGACTGCTGCCTAGGTGGCATGCATTAGGCTTAGGTGATGTTAAAATAACCAATTCCGTACTGGCTTTTTATTGTGGAGAGAACATTTTGTTCCTATCATATGATATCATACATTCTGTGTGTGTGTGTATGTGTGTGTGTGTGTTTCTAAACACATCTCCACAGAGTATTTCTTTTTTTTTTTTTTAATTTTTTAACGTTTTATTTATTTTTGAGACAGGGAGAGACAGAGCATGAACGGGGGAGGGTCAGAGAGAGAGGGAGACACAGAATCTGAAACAGGCTCCAGGTTCTGAGCTGTCAGCACAGAGCCCGACGCGGGGCTCGAACTCACGGACAGTGAGATCATGACCTGAGCCGAAGTCGGACCCTTAACCGACTGAGCCACCCAGGTGCCCCAAGAGTATTTCTTTACCTCTAAAATAACTCCAGCCTCCTGCTTTGAGGTCTTTCTCCTATAAGAACTTTCAGCTTTTGTGATTTTCCTTTGGCATGGTGTACCTCTTCCAGCCCTTCCTTCTCACCCTATTTTCCAAAGGCCAGCAGACAGTGCTGGCGTGCTCCTGGGCCTGTAAGGTTGCTGGCCCACTGTGGGAAAATTCCAGCTCGGGCGGGGACCATGCTGGTTGTTCACCAGGTGTTGAACGGACCGCAGAGCGGAGCTGCCCCACAGCCTGTGTTTTCCTCGTTTGAATAGCAAGCTTATTTCCATCTTTGATTTTCTGAAGGGCACTTGGTCTCTCCTTTTCATGTGTGCCTTGGCCTGGGGAAAACTAATCCAACTCCAAAGCCCTGAAGAGTTACATATGAGGGAGCTGCCTTTGTTCAGGGAGCTAACACAGTGTGATTTTATTATTCCCGCAGAAAGCCAGGGCCTGCTTGGCGGTTCAGATGAAAAGCTCTGTGACTAACAGGATTCTTTCTTCGTTTCTTTCTTTTTTTGGGTTACATTTCTCCCATTAGCTGCCAGGTTGTTTCACAACATTTCTCCGGGCTGAAGTGATTTATCATGCAGGGGGAAAGAGAAGTGGGGACTGTCTGCTCTCCTTTTACCTCCTGCCAGCAGGGCTCCTACTCCTGCAGGCGGGACAGGCCAACAGCCGTTACTTAGGTGGGGTGAGGCGAGAAAAGGAAAGTTGACTCACAGCGGTTACCGATCTGGAGAAGGCCTGGGATATGGGGCAGTGAGCCAGTTGGGGTGCAGTCTGCCTCCTGGTTCTCCCTCCTGGAGCCAAAGGCTGTTGGAAGACAAGGCTTTGTTTTGCAGCCAAAGTCAAGATGGAGGTCCTTCTGCTGTGGTCCTGGGGATCTACTCCATACGGATTTTACAGTGCGCCAGAGGCTGCTGACCTGGAACCGGAGTGGCCAGGCATTCTGTCTCTTTTAAGCCTCCGTTGCAGGCTTCCTCCCCGACCCCTTAAGCTGCTTGGCGGGATCCCAGGGGATACCCACAGGCTGTTGAAGGCTTCTCTTGTTACAGTGTCCTGTCTTGCTCTCCTCAGTCACTCTTTTCTTCCCAACTGCTTCACGGAGACGAACATGTGTTTTTGAAAATAAGTGGCAGTCGGGCAAATCCAATTAGTAGCTTAGTGTCATGACAATAGCTGAAGAGCCAGGTGATAAAAGCCTCTCTAGTCTTGACAGCTTGCAGAGGTCCACCTGAAGACCAGGTGAGCCTTGGGCAAGGAATGAATTGGAGGAAGGCGCTAATTTGCTAACAAGGTGGCCCAACCAGATGTCAACCAGTGCAGAACAAATGTAAATATGGTCCCTGCCCCCGCCCTGTATCCCGCTTGGGGAAATCTGTGCTGATGAGTCCTCCAGCCTTCAGCCTCTGTGGGTGGGCTCCATCTAACCCCTAGAAGCACCGCAGTTTCTGAGCCGGTCCTGACGAGTAGAGTGTACCAGTGTTCTATAAAGGTGTAACCGGAAAAGAGAGACCATGCTGAGCAGTTGAAACAGAGGGAATTTAATGCAGGTAACTGTTTATACAGGAGGGAGGGGTGGAGAGCTGAGAACCCAAAGAACAGTAACAGCTGAAAGCCACAGTTACTTCTAAACTGGAGGCCAACAGGGGGGAGATGCTTGTTTACTAAAGCGGGGGAGGCATGAGGGTCGTGTGGTGGAAAACTACCTTGGGTCTGTCTGGTGAAAGCCGGAGCCAGAGAGGAGATGCCAGAGACACTGCCTTCGGCAGAGGGGGGGGGGGGGCAAAATACCCTGGGAAACACAGCTCACAAGGGTCAGTCTCCTGGGATCCAGCACAGAGCCAGAGATAAGGGCTGACCCAGACAAGGAGGCTGTGTGTGTAGGTGTGTGGGGGGGGGGGGGGGGAGAGGGGGGTAGGGAGACATCACGAGAGAGAGCGCTCCCACTCAGAATCGAGTCTTCCTGGGAGCAAAGCTTGTGTGTGCAGTACCAGAAATGACTCCTGGCTGCCATGAAATGTACCACTCCTGTCAGTGGCTAGTACGGGAGAGCGGCTAGTACGGTCAAGAGAATTACTGTATATAGTTCTTGCTAGGAATGTGGGTCACATGGATGTATGCATTTATTCAAAAAGCACTGAACTATATAATATTTAATATATACCTCAATAAAACATAAAAGTATACACACATAAAGAACATCAGGCTCTGGAATCCCACTGTCTGTTTGCGAATAGCTGGCTCCAGACTGAATTGTGTCTCCTCCTTCCACCCCCCAAGTTCATATGCTGAAGCCTTAGCTCCCAATGTGACAGTACTTGGAGACAGGGCCTTTAAGAAGGTCACTAAGGTTAAATGAGTTTATAAGGGTGGGCCCCTAATCTGATAGGATGGGTGTCCTTATAAGAAGAGAGAGAGAGAGAGGTGCCTGGGTGGCTCAGTCGGTTAAGCGTCTGACTTCAGCTCAGGTCATGATCTCATGGTTCGTGAGTTTGAGCCCCGCATCAGGCTCTGTGTTGACAGCCTGGAGCCTGCTTCAGATTCTGTGTCTCCCTCTCTCTCCACCCCTCTGCTTGTCCTCTGTGTGTGTGCGTCTCTCTCTCTCAAAAATAAATGAACATTGAAAGAATTTTTTTTGTAAAAAAAAAAAAAAAAAAAAAAAGAAGAGAAAGAGAAGCCAGTGATCTTTCTCTTCCCCACATGAAAGAAAGGCTGTACGAGGGCGACAAGAAGGCAGCCGTCCGCAAGTCAGGAAGAGAGGCTTCACCAGAGAACAACTCTGCCAAGCACGACCATCTTGCTCTTTGAGCCTCCAGAATGCCGAGGAAATGAATTTTTGTTCTGAAACCACCCAGGCCGTGGTGCTGTGCTGCAGCAGCCTGAGCCGACTAATATACTGGGCTGTGCGATTTTGAGCAAATCACACATCTGTCTACCTTAGTTTCTTCCTCTGAAAAATGGAGATAATAAAAATTCCCCCCTCACGGGGTTTTTGGGAGAATTAAGTAAAATACGAGCACTTGCCATCCAGTAAGTAAGCACCTATCACTCTTGCTGTCCAGACCCTTGAACTTCTGCCTCGGTATCCCTGCCTGGAATTCTGGATCCCACCTATCATCAGGTGCTGTCTCCAGCCCCTTAGCCTCACACAAGATCTTGCTGCTCTCCCCGTGTCCTCCTCCTGGCCTCCTCCAGCCAACATTTGGGGTCCAGCCGGCATTGCTCAGAACTGTCACCTGCCTTTCTTTTAGCTGTCTGTGCTCCACTTGGTGACACCATCTCCACCCCGAGAGTGTCATGTCCTTAACAATTACCCACTTTGGTCCATTTACCTAGTGGCTTGTGGCTGAGCCAGCCCTATCAGTTTCCCATGACCCCTTCCTTTCTGGTCCTGGTTCCATCCCACCAGCCTGGGTGCTTAGGTTGGCCCAGCATACTGCTCACCTCCTTGAGTGATGCAGGCTACTTGTGCAGACGCACGGGGCTGTGGCCGCTCTAGATTTTTCTGTCTAGAAATGCACTGGGCTGGAGAGGGGTGAGTGGATGAGCTTGCTTTTATTTGTATAGCAAACATGCTGTTTTGTTTGTTTCTTTGTTTGTTTAAAACTTACACTGTGGACTTACTAGGGTTGGCATTAGTTTCCAGTTACCGCATATCTCAAATTTAATGGCACAAAGCAACACACACTTATTAGCTCAGGGTTTCTGAAGTTTTTAGCCTCTTAAAATTACATAAATGGTACAAGCTGGTAAGAACAAGTTTAAACATCGAGAAGATTATAAAGTAAACATGATGCGTGTGTCCTGAACCTACTCTGTTCCAACTCTCCCAGAGAAATGATGACCCAGTCTTACTAGTTACTGTCAGTACATCTATCCGCATTTTTTTGCATGCTTAGAGGAACATATGCTCACACACTACACTCCCTCTTTTTTTTTTTTTTTTTAACAAGGATGCTCTCATACTTCACTTAGGTGGGACTTCTGTTTGCAAGTGATAGAAACTCTACCTCGACCATTTGCGGCAAAAAGAGGAACTCACTGGCAGAAGAATTTAAACCACAGGACTCAGTCTCTTGGCCTTTTGTCTCTGCTTCTCTCAGACCAGCATTCTCCACAAGCTGGAACTCTGGTCACGAGAAGCTGCCTGGCTCCCCACTCCAGGCTTCCCGTGCAGAGGGCTTATCCCTCGCCTTCAGCTAAATAAAGCATTCCCAAGAAGGATGTTGATTGGTCATGAGTATCATTTAAGGTGTTTTTGGGAGGAACCTGGGTGGCTCAGTCGGTTAAGCATCTGACTTTGGCTCAGGTCATGATCTCTCAGTTTGTGAGTTCCAGCCCAGCGTCGGGCTCTGTGCTGACAGCTCAGAGCCTGGAGCCTGCTTCGGATTCTGTGTCTCTCCCTCTCTCTGCCCCTCGCATGCTCATGCTCTGTCTCTGTCTCTCAATAATAAATAAATGTTAAAAAAAAACATTAAAGTACTTTTGGCTGCAAATAACAGAAACCCCAAGAGCGAGTGACTTAATAGGGGTTTATTCTTTTCATGGAACAAGATGTCTAGAGGTACACGGTTGTTCTTGTAGCCCAGTGATGCCATAGATCTGGGTCAGTTTCTTGGCAATTCTCTTTGTCTTCCCCTCGGGGTTGCAAGGTGGGTACAGCAGCTGTAAACATCATGTTCTCATTTGACAGTGTCTTTTTTTTTTTTAAGTTTATTTATTTGGAGAGAGACTGAGACAGTGTGAGTCAGAGAGGGGCAGAGAGAGAGAGACAGCGAATCCCAAGCGGGCTCCACGCTGTTAGCACGGAGCCTGATGTGGGGCTCGAACTCATGAAACCAAGAGATCATGAGCTGAGCCAAAACCAAGAGTCGAACTTAACTGAACTTAACTGACTGAGCCACCCAGGCAGCCCAGCTTCTCTCAAAAGCAAAACCTGAGACAAAGGCTTTTGTGATGGCAGGGAGATGATGGCAGGGAGCAGGGGTAAGGACTGAGGGAGTGAATCGGGGAAAGAGGGACAGCCAACAGAAGGATGCATTACTGACCTGCTGGCACCTCCCGAGGGGCTTATGAACTACATCTCAGGACTGTCTGCTGGGGGACAAAGAGGGAAACATTTTTCTATCCACAAGCTCCCTCCTCCCCTAACAAAACAATATGACAATAAATATATTTTCCAGTCAGCGTATGTGTATGTGGTATACACAGTCCATAGCCACATCATCATACAGATGAACCACACTTACGTATTCTATTAATGGATATTTACACTGGTTTTATATCAAGTTGTCATAAACATTGAAAGGGGCTCCCCCCCGCCCTGCTCTGGTCCCAGAACCAAGGAACTTTCATCCCATTTCAGGACTTTGGGACATTGAAAAAATATAGCAATATTTCATCTTGCCAAAACATAACTAATTCACACTAACCTATTCAGAGCAAAAATAGAAAAGAGGTAAAAATAGCTTCTAAGTAGCCAAATAGGTGTCAAAGAGTCACAAATTCCAGCTGGAATGGGCAGTTGTGTGTGCGATGTCACTCCAGCTTGGGCTGAAATCTCACGTACTTGTAAGAGACAGCTTTGTTAGTCTGTCCAATCTCACTTTGCTTACAGTTCTAACTAGCTTGGTATCCTAGTCACTATTTCCACAAATGACAAGGGGAAGGAAGCCACTCAAGGAAGCCACACTGCCAGCTCAAACCAGAAGGGGGACCACAGACGGCAACAAAAACAACACAGCAGAAACAACAACCCAAAACCTTTTTTTTAAAATGTCCCAAACATGCAAAAGAATACTGGTATTTTACCGACTCTTTTGAACAGGAAGAGAACGGAGGTTCACAGCCAGAAAGAATTGTCGCAATCACGTTCGGAGTGCTCTTTCCAAGGCGTGGAGATGAAGGATTTGTTTTTTGCTGTTGTATCTTTTCACGCAGTATTGATTCAGTACCATTGTTCTTGTTGCACAATATTTTGGAGAGATTTCCCAATATGTAGGTTTCGAATGATGAAAACGTTGATTCTAAAATCTCTGGGGAACATCACTGTCCAAACAACTGGTTTCCATGGAGTTTTAGCCGAGAAGTTTCATCCAGCAAATTGGTTGGGTAACCACAGAGAATGATTTCTCTGCCTCTCTGCACGAGGGGGTGATGCTGACCAGACTTCGCCTGTAAACCAGGGCGGTGGTGCTCCATTTCGTGAGTATGCGGGGACAGTCACCGGCCATCCTTGCACAGTGATGGGTTAAGGCAGGTAAGCAAGTATTGAGACTTTTATCCAACCTCCTAGAAAATTTCCAGAAATGCTAGAGGTGAGCTGGAATGGAGGGGGCAAGAAAATAATCTGTCTCCAGGAAGAAAGGAATTTGGGAACTTTTTCTGCAAAAGTTCTATATATAACAAAATGTCACTCATTTCTTGCTCAGTTTGTCTAATTAGGAAATGGTTATATCCCAGCTGCGGCATCAGTTAACCAGGATATTAGTGGCTTCGTGAGTGTGTGTGCATGTGTGTGCTCCCAGTGCTCCCTTGAAATTTAGTTAGTAGCATTGACTAGAGAATTTTTTTTGCTTTGTTCCAGAATCTTGTTACTTATTATTGTTAGTAATGTTACCACTCCATTTTGGCCATTCACTTCTTGCCCAGTATTTCTTCCTCTGTTCTTCCTGGGTGTTTTGTTTTGTTTTACATGTTGTGGTAGACCAAATAAGGGCCCCCTGCAAAGGTATTCCTGCCCAGACATGGTGTGTATGTTTCACTACATGGCAAGAGCAATGGAGGCTGCAGATGGAATGAAACTTGGTCATCAGCTGGCCTTAAAATAATGAGATTATGCTGGATTATCTGGTGGGCCAATGTAATCATAGGATTCCTTTACAGGGCAAGGCAGAGGCAAAAAAAAAAAAAAAAAAAAAAAAACCAAAAACCAAAAAACAAAAAACAAAAAACAAAACCCAAAAACCAAAACAAAACACACACAAAACAAAACAAAACTCAGAAACAGGGAAATGGCACTGTGAGGAAGGCCTCCCACGGATGACTTTGAAGATGGAAGGGAGTCACAAGCTAAGGCATGTGCAGCCTCTGGAAGTGGAAAAGGGGAGAAAAATAGATTCTTTTCTAGAGTCTCCAGAAAGAAATGTAGCCTTGCTGACACCTTGGTTAGTCCAGGGAGACCCATTTGGAACTTCTGACTTCCCGAACTCTGAGATAATCAATTTCCGTTCTCTTAAGCCACCGAGTTTGTGATAATTTATTCCGGCATGTGTTTATAAATTACATTTAAGACGTATTTATGAAGTGTTTGCTGTGTGCTCAACATTGTGCTTGGGGAGAAGATACAAAAGTAACGGAAATGTTGTCACACCTTCTCACAAGTGATTGGTATTTCAGAGGATGAAATAAAGTTTATTTCTGTTCTACACACTATTAGCTATCATTATGTAATGCTCATAGTTGCATAGGCAACGTGATTGATCTAATCATCCATGTTTCTTGGTGCCTTTTCTGTGCCAGGCACTGTGTGTGCAATAAGGGAGATACAGTGCTGAACAGATACAGTTACTTAATATGACCAGGAAGAATTGTTCATTTCTACTACAACCCAGTCTGCTCCTCCTGCAATGTTTTCCTAATCTCCCAGTTCCTCAAACTCCAGATCTACAAAATAATTGGAGCAGAGGTTTTCAACCGGTGGTGTATGTGATTGCTGTGGTGGACGTGAAGGGGCAGGTGAAAATACAATGCCTAGCCCTGCCCCTGGAGATTCGGACCCAGTAGTCTGAACAACCATTGGGCTATAGGTTTTTTGGTAAAAGCTCCCAATGGAATTATTTACCTTGTTTTAGAGAGTGAGATAAATAGAGCCCTAATGGGCTACAAAAGAAATTACATGTTAAATATTTTTTTAAATGCTTATTTATTTTTGAGAGAGAAACAGAGAGATAGAGAGAGAGAGAGAGAGAGAGAGAGAGAGGGAGCAGGAGAGGGACAGAGAGAGAGGGAGACAGAGGATCCAAAGCAGGCTCTGCACCGACAGCAGAGAGCCTGACGTGGGGCCCGAACTCATGAATTGTGAGCCAAAGTCGGGCGCTTAACCGACTGAGCCACCCCGGCACCCCTTGTCTTTTATTATCATATAGGTGGTATCATGTCATTTAATTACAATGTAATATGATTATAAATTAACAAGAGAGTCACTCAAAATCTATACATTTGGGAATTAAAGCACATTCCTAAGTAATTCGGTTTTTGGATAAAAGAGGGAGTCAGGGGGCGCCTGGGTGGCTCAGTCGCTTAAGCGTCCGACTTCGGCTCAGGTCACGATCTCACAGTCCGTGAGTTCGAGCCCCGCTTCGGGCTCTGTGCTGACAACTCAGAGCCTGGAGCCTGTTTCGGATTCTGTGTCTCCCTCTCTCTGACCCTCCCCTATTCACGCTCTGTCTCTCTCTGTCTCAAAAATAAATAAACGTTAAAAAAAATTTTTTTTAAATTAAAAAAAAAAGGGAGTCAGGGTAAAATCGCAAAATATTCAGAATGAAACCCCAAGGAAAGTAGCAGGTATCAAAACCGTAGAAAGCAGCCCACGTGGCATTCAGAGAGAAATTTCTCGCCTGAAGTTTATTAGAAAACAAGAAAGATTGAACATCAAGTACCCAGCTTAAAAAGATACAAAAGAAACAACAACAAAATCCCAAAGAACGGATGAGTTTGCAGACGTTTAAATACAGAAGCAAAATTAATGAAGCAAAATGATCTTAGTGGAATTAAGAAGACCCCAAATTTGTTCTTTAAAAAAAAAATGAATGAAACAAACTTCGGTTTTAATAAATAAATGGTATTCGTAGTGACAGCAGCGACAGTGGTAGTAATAATTCAAAAACGTGTATATGATGCTCGGTGTCAGACATTTATTCCCCGCTAGGCATGCGTGTGCTTCCTTACGTTTCCGGGCCCTCTCACCCGTGAGTCAAATGCTGGCCCTTGAACTGTCAGCAGAGTAGCAGATGTGCTGGTCAGAGCCTGTGTGGGATCCTGTCGCTCTGTTTTTTCCGCTCCCGGTGCTGCTGTGAGCTTGCAGGCCAGGTGCCGAGATAGTGAAGCAGCCTGGATGACTGTGTCCCCAAAGAAGGACGGGTACTCTGGGGAGTTGTTCAGTTGACATAGCACTCTGTGGGAGCAAGAAATGTAACTTTCCTGGGCGAAGTCACTGGCTCACGTTTTAATGCAGCATAGCCTGTCTGCTCCTGACTGAGCCACGTTTCATAAAATGTGTGCGTTCTAGAGTACCTCTCGGTCATTAGATAGATAAACACCTACAACTTGGTCAATGTATTGTGAAAGTGTAGCTGCAGGAAGAGAGTGGAAAAGGAAGAAGCTGAACTCTTCAGAGTTTGTTAATTTTCCTGCTCATTGCCAGACAAATATGGCTGAAGTCCCAATCATTTACCGAGACCTACTGGCCCAGGTTGTTTGTGTCCACAAACATACATACACCTCAAAGCCTGTAGTAGGGAAGGGTTTCCAGATTTCTTCACTGTCTTCTGTTTAGAATATTGCTTTGAATTTGTTCATGTACTGTTGCTTTAGAAAGATAGTAAGACTCGCCATCAGCTCCTTTTTTGAATGTCTAACTCCGATAGGCTATTAATGTGATTTATCGCAATGAACTCGTTACAGCATTTTCTACCAAAATGAGAAACTGGAAATAAAACACAACTGACGGGTCCCTGCGTTAGGTGACTTGTAACTGAATTTGATCTGATTTCAATGCTAATTCTCATGTTCAGAGTGCAAAAGGGCAAGCCACTCATTCACATTCATTGAGACGCTAGTTCCCTATTATTTGTGTAAGTACGTTGGAAAGTCTCATGTTTCTGAAATGTATGGAATATTGAAGCATGCAGTGGTTTGGCATATGAAGTCAGCTTGTCTGAGTTCATATCCTAACCCTAGCACCTTACTAGCTGGGTGAACATGGGCATTATTAAATCCTTATTAAACTGAGACTCAGTTTCCCGTTCTGTAAAGTGGGAGCGACAATAGCTACCACCTCAAGGTGGTGGGGGTTAGAGGTGACCCTCCATGTAAACTGCTCAGTAGGTGTTGTTGTGGATGCTGGTGGTGGGGTGGTGACGCTTATGACCGGGCAGGTTTGAGAGTAGTCCGGTCACACGGGGCTGGCCCTCAGGAGCAGCTCTGCCTCTTACTGGCTGGGCATCTTTGAGGAACGTACCCTCTCTCATTTTCCATTTTCTCACACATGAATGAGGATGATTATAGTTATCTGGTACACCTGTTGGGAAGATGAAATCAAATAGAGTATTAAAAATAGTGTTTAGCAAAGAGATGGGTACACAAGGCACTTAAAAAATGATAGCTATTATTATGAAAACCGAAAATTGGAAAACTGCTATTTAGTTTACCTATATAGTACAGATATCATTCAAACTAATATTCCCTCTTACCATGACCTTCCACTCCTTCCTGTGGCATTAGACATCGCGATTATTATTTTCTGAATTACAGGTTAGATTCTGATACCAAGAGTTCCAATATGCTATCTGATTTTTTTTGGTTTTATATTTTTTTAATACCTACGTTTCATGAAGTTTCATACTTGGAAATTTGAAAATCTTTTTATTGTCATGATACAGACTTGACTTGTCCCCGCTGGGTTTCACTTGCAGTCCACGTTTTTTGCTTTTCCTCTTTTTTCTCCTTCCTTCCTTTTCCCCTCAGTCTTCCTTCTAATCTTTCATCCTTGACTTCTTCCCTTTCCTCTTTATAATTAGAGACACGTCCCCACTATAATCCTGGAAACTCCCTGTAACACGAAGGACTAGATCTGTTCTGTGGAACAGCAACACCGAGAAAGCAACCTCAAGTGAACGCTGACCTTTTTGGGTACCATATGTCCATTTAATGATCATCTACTCTGCCACACAGAGGCTACTATGGCGCCTATGGTTTTTGCTCTCATTTCTGCCTAAACTTGACATTCTTCCAATGCACCGTTAATTTCAGGTTGCGAACGTTGGATACTTTTTTAACCTATGCTTCTTTCTTCGATGCTACTATAAACCTATTAGCCCTCAATTGTCTCTTACTTACTAATTTTAAGTCTTTAAAGAAGACGACACAACCAAATCTAGTTTTGCAAAGTACCTCAACAATATAAAAAGGTATTATTGCTTTTGGGTCAAGTCCTGGCCACGCAGGGAAAGTGTTCCAGGCAAAGCCAACAATTCCTTCCTCAGTTGCCAAGACTATATCCATTTGTCTATTGGCACCAAGTTGTGGGTGAAGCTGAGTTATCTAGATTGCCTCCAATAAAGAAGATTCTCACTTTCTGAAAACGGTATGTTTCATTTCTGGAGAGGAACAAGTACCAATGGTGTTGATGCTACTGTTAATATTAACAGGTATCGTGTGGGGCTTCTTGCCTTTTCTCTGAAGAAGGGAAGGTCATCGTGAGGTTCGGGGAACTGTGCAGGGAATCCTTTCTCCAGGCACATCTGACAAGGCTCTTGGGAGAACAAGGGTGGGAGAAGCAGGAGCAGATTTGTGGTCAAGGGGGCAGAGTTGTGCCCATCCATTTTGGGGGGGCAAGATGGCATAATGGGGAAGAGCCCAGGCTCTGGAGGCAGACCTAGCCCGCTTCAAGAGCCAGCTTTACTGTTTGTTAGTTGTATATGACCTTGTATAATTGTCTAACTTCACCAAGCTTTGGTTTCTTCATCAATTATTTATTTTTTTTAATGATTTATTTTTTAAAAAGTTTTATTTTATTTATTTTGACACATAGAGAAAGCAGGGGAGGGACAGAGAGAGAGAGAGAGAGAGAGAGAGAGGGAGAGAGAGAGGAAGAGAATCCCAAGCAGGTTCTGCACTGTCAGTACAGAGCTCGACGTGGGGCTCGAACCTCGAACTCACAAACCATGAGATCATGACCTGAGCTGAAAACAAGAATCAGACACTTAACCGACTGCACCACCCAAGCGCCCCTCTTCATCAGTTAAATAAAAGCAATAATGGTGGCTTTCCTTCAGGGCTGTGGTGAGGATTGAGAGAGAGCATGCATGGAAACCATTCAACACCGGGCCAGGCACATGTTGAGCTCAGTAAATGTTTAGTATTGTCATGGCTGGTTTTAGAATTACTATTATTGTTCCTATCCTTACTAAATTCTACAATTTAATAATTTAGGTGAGGGATGAGGGGTTTTTGCCTCTTCCAATCAGTTGTGTGATCCTTGACTTCCACCCCTGGCTTTAAAAAAATTTTTTTTTTTCAACGTTTTTTTTTTTTTAATTTATTTTTGGGACAGAGAGAGACAGACAGAGCATGAACGGGGGACGGGCAGAGAGAGAGGGAGACACAGAATCGGAAACAGGTTCCAGGCTCCGAGCCATCAGCCCAGAGCCCGACGCGGGGCTCGAACTCACAGACCGCGAGATCGTGACCTGGCTGAAATCGGACGCTTAACCGACTGCGCCACCCAGGCGCCCCTCCACCCCTGGCTTTAAAACAGGAATGGCTTATTTCTGCTCATGTGTTTTGTTTTTGTTTTTTTCTGTCTGTTTGACTATAAAGAGGATAAATCATCATCTGTCCTTCCTTCCCACTCTTTTTCTTATCCATTTGAATACAATAAAACACCTTGCCTAATGTGGGTTTTGCGCTAAGCCACATAGACATCAGAGAACTGTGGTCGCTTGCTCCTGCCATTTGAAATGGGGATTTGGCTACAGTGAATCCCTGCTGATGAGAGAGAGTTGTAGAGGTCTCAGGGCCCTGACTGTTTGGGTCTGAAGGACTCGGGCTCTCGCTACCTCTAGGGGTGATTTCATTTTTGGAGCCTGGGGACTCTGATGGGCTGTTTTTGGTCTGGTGTCAGGGGACTCTGCAGACATCTGCGTGACCTTCCCAAAGGCCTCTTCCTCCCTGATTAGCACATGCTGGGGTGTAAGGTGAGTGTCATCTCAGTTCTCCCTGGCCTTTGTCGGCTGCATGGATGCTGGGAGCCTCCGGCTGAAACTGAGAGGTGGCCAGGAAACAAAGGTCTGACAATAGACGGGGTAAGGTCAGTAGTGAAGCTGCAAGGCTGAAATCATAATGTGTACACTGGGATCTTTTTGGCTTAAGTGACCTGTGGTTGCCATATCACTTCATTTTGTTTTTATGAGTATATTTCTTTACTTACAGAGTGATTTCACATTGAGTAGAAAAATTCAGTCTTTTCCTCCCTGTGTTTTCCTTTACTGTTACGTGCCTATCACATTTGCAATGCCTCTGACACATCGATCACCAGATATGTGACCCCCACCAAGCAATTCTCTGACACCAGTGGGTGTTCTACAGTTCAACTTAATTCTGACATTACTTACCTGGAATTAGGGTCAGACCCCACAGGTCAACAGTTCGGTCAGGAAACGCAGATTGTAGGTCCCCAGGCTACCCACAACTTCTATCCAATTGACTATTGAAGTTCTTATGGCCTCTTCCTCAGGTTTGATTAGTTTTACTAGAGCGGTTCACAGAACTCAGGGAAACACTTATGCTTAGCAGTTTATTGAAGGATCTGATGAAGGAAACAGGTGAAGAGCCGGGTGAAGAGATATATAAGGTAAGGTCGGGGAGGGTCCCAAGCTTCTGTCCCCATGGAGTTGGGGTGTGTCACCCTCCAGTACATGGATGTGTTCACTGGCCTCGAAGCTGCCTGAACCCCATTACATGGGGATTTCATGATGATTTCATGAGACATGATCAGTGATTAGCTACATTTCTAGCCCTTCTCCCTCCTCAAGAGAATGGAGGGTGGGGGGTGTGGAGCTGAAAATTCCAAGCTTCTAATCATGGCCTAGTCTCTCCTGTGACTTCCTTTCATCCAGGAGACATCCAGGAGCCCACCCAGATTCACCTTATTAGAACACAAGACATCCCTATCACCTAGGAAGTTACAAAGGAGCTCTGTGCCAGTAAGTGGGGGGCAGAGACCAATATGTATTTTCCATTACCTTACATGCACACATCAACCGGTATGATCGTCACAGTGACCTTACTTATTTATTTATTTATTTATTTTAATATCAAATTTATTATCAAATTGGTTTCCATACAACACCCAGTGCTCATCCCAACAGGTGCCCTCCTCAATGCCCATCACCCACCCTCCCCGCCCTCCCGCCTCCCATCAACCCTCAGTGTATTCTCAGTTTTTAAGAGTCTCTTATGGTTTGGCTCCCTCCCTCTCTAACTTTTTTTTTTTCTTTCCCCTCCCCCATTGGTTCCTGTCAAGTTTCTCAGGATCCACATAAGAGTGAAAACATATAGTATCTGTCTTTCTCTGTATGACTTATTTCACTTAGCATCACACTCTCCAGTTCCATCCACGTGGCTACAAAAGGCCATATTTCATTTTTTCTCATTGCCACGTAGTATTCCATTGTGTATATAAACCACAATTTTTTTATCCATTCACCAGTTGATGGACATTTAGGCTCTTTCCATAATTTGGCTATTGTGGAAAGTGCTGCTATAAACATTGGGGGTGCAAGCGCCCCTATGCATCAGCACTTCTGTATCCCTTGGGCAAATTCCTAGCAGTGCTCTTGCTGGGTCGTAGGGTAGATCTATTTTTAATTTTTTGAGGAAACTCCACACTGTTTTCCAGAGCGGCTGCACCAGTTTGCATTCCCACTAACAGTGCAACAACAACCTTTTGAGGCAGTCAGGGGCAGTCTTGGCTCCTATGTAACAAAGAGGAAAATGGAGACTTTCCCTAATAAGTCTTCCTAATTAGGTGGCTCCTGGCTCCCGTTCCAAGTGTAGAGTGTTTTTGGCTGGGCTGACTTTATTGCTAGGTAAAGACAACGGTGTGGCTTGAGGTCCATTGGGACAATCTCCAGGCACCAAATTACTTCTACTTTTCTGTAGTGATTTTCTGAAATTCTATCATTTTGAGTCAATCGTACCTTTGATTTAGCCAGTGTCTCTCCAAGCCCTCTCTTTCAAAATGCAAAGACTCCCTAGCAGGGGGAGATAAGTCATAAATGGCAAATCAGTTTGTCCAATTAATTTCTCTCTTGGCAGCCAGCTGAGACTCGGGTGGTTAAGGATGGAAATGTCGATGGCAGATGGGGAGAAGGAACCTCTGGAGTTTGAAGCCCTGTCTGAGAAGAGCAGACCTCAGAGAGTGTATTGGTTTTCTATTGCTTTGTAAGAATGACCACAACTTTGTAGCTTAAAATAACACACATTTATCATCTTGCAGCTTCTGTAAGTTAAGAGTCAGGGCATGGCTTAGCTGGGTCCTCTGCCTAAGGTCTCACAAACGTCCAAGCAAAATGCTGGCTGCGCTGCATTCTTTTCTGGAATTTTGGATCTTTGTCCAAGCTTACAGGGTTTGTTGGCAGAATTCGGTTCCTTGGACCTAGGCCTGAGACCCTCACTTCCTAGAGACTGCCTGTAGTTCCCTGCCCTGTGGCCCCCTCCACAGGCAGTTCACAGCACAGCGACTTGCTTCTTCAAGACCAACCACAGATTTTCTCTCTCGAGTCTCTGAGACAGAGTGTTATACAGCGTAAGGCCACCAGGGGAGTGGCATTTTGAGATTTCACCTGAAAATCTGGATCTTGTTGGGCCCACGTTCTCACTGGGAGACAGCTGGTTGGTGAGTAGCAGGTGTCTACTTGGACATGGAAGGACTCTTTGGTTTCCCAGACTCCTTGCCTTCCTCCAATGCTGCACTCACACCACCACAATCTGTTCTAGTCCTTCCCTGTGTCTATTGTGGGCTTTTGAGTTCGTGACCCGGGATTACATTCTGAAGAGGCTGAGGAAATGTATGACTCTGGGAAATGGAATAAAGAGGCTGTGACTCAAGACGGGGGGTGGGGCTGCAGCAAACATGGCTCCACACCCCCTCCTGTGTCTAATTATAGCATCAAGGCAGTGGGACTGAACAAATCTGGGGTCCTTTCTTGGCTCTGTACTCACACGTATGGATGTCAGTCTATGATTTAGTCTCTTTGAGCCTCAGTTTCCTCATCTGGAAATCCTCCCTTCCCCCAGAACTGCTGATTCAAATCGGGTTGGGTTGGGGCCGAAGAATCTGTAATTTTGACAGGTGCCCAAGGTGACCCAGTGGTCGGGCCACTTTGGGTGATGAGTCCATTCACAACCGGACATTAGCCGGCAGCTGTGGGCTTGGGAAATAGGAGCCTTTTTTTTTTTTTTTTTTTTTTTTTTTGAGAAAGTCATTGACAGTGGGGGCTTACCCTAAGCTGGCTAGAACTTGGGGAAAGACTTCAGTTTCAGACAGAATATTCCATGGAAAAAATATTGAGAAGTTAAGAATCTGGGAAGGTGGATACAGTTGCCTGCTGGATCACTGTGAGGACTGGAAATTTGTGTCTTATGTCTCACAGTAGTTTCTAAACCGCTGATGGGGCAGGGCTACCCAGCAGCAGAAAGCAGGGGCTCAGTAAATGTTGGTTGAATAAGCGAATCAATAAAAAGTAAACATTTGCCAGGATCCACCGGTCGGCATTCTCTCAGTGTGAACCTCTCCGAAAACACTCAGAGAAGTTCTCCTCTGTCTCTCAACAAGCTCCTTCTATTGAACTGAGTGCAATCTATAGAGATATTATAGTTAAGGAGGGCCCCAATTTGGAGAAAATCTTTTATTTCCAAGCCAAGAACAAATCAAGTGCCTCCAATGTCCTGGTTTGAAAATGCAAAGCTCTAATTTGTCAGTGAAAAAGAAATCCTTTCGGTTTCTGAGCTTCACATTCTGGAACATATTTTCCCAACCAAGAGGAATTTCTAGTAACTAACAGGTGCAGAGAGCCTCCGTTGTAGGCAAACTTGGGTTCTATCATTTCAGGATCATGTTTGAAAATAGAAGGGAGTTTCAAGTAGTCTGATACAAATGCTGATTGTTACAAAGCTTTGTGGTTAAGAGAACATGAGATTTATCAAACTGCACACTTTAATATTGGGCAGTCTCTTGTTTGTCAATCATTTCTCAATAAAGCCATAAAAACAAAAAGACATGAAGTGTAGAAGGGCACATATGCACTATGAAGTCCTGTTTAGGCTAAGTCTTTGCTTCCCTTAAAATATATTTTGGTCAATTAATTCATATATTTTTGGTCCCGTCTCTGTTTAACACACAACATTGGTTTGGTTTAATAACCCAAGAGAGCCTTTAAATATTTCATAGCTGATGGTCCTGATGAAAACTTAACTCATACCAAAGTTATTTTTTATTTATGGGCTTCTGAGGGCGTCCATGGTGCTCCACGAAGCATGAGAAAGACAAGTTTATGCTCTGGGCCTTCTGTGAGTACTTAGCATTTAGAAAGCAGTGACAAGTATGAGCGTGAGTGGCTTTGTGAGTTATTTGGGGTGATAGCCTCCTGGGAGGAACGCCATGCTGTCCTGCTTGGAGCAAAATGATTACACAGGTATGGTCACCAGTCATTGCATTTGGAGTCATTTTTCTACAAGTGGTGATGAGCATTTAAGGGACAGAAGAATTGGGGAGGGGAGATGGGGAAAAGAAAGGCATTTGAAATGAGGGAAACAGCGTGACAAAGGCACAAAGGTGCTGTGTCTGGTGTATTTATGGACGCATTGGGGAACAGAATCAAATGAGGCTGGGTAACGTGGTGAGCCTGGATTATGAAGGCTCTGGAGAGGGAGGCCGCAGAATTTTAGCAAATGGAAATAGAAGGTTTTCTATTGAAGGTTTCTGAGTACACAAATGCTATAATAGTTTAAATGTTTTAATTGAAGATTCTTGTATATAGATAATGGTATAAGTACTCTTGTATACATTGACCCATAGCAACCCTGTGATGTAAACACTCTTTTCAGTGTCTCATTTTTTAAGTGAGGAAACTTGGGCACAGGAAAGTGGTTGACATAGGATTTGAACCCAGGCTACTTGGCTCTAGAGCAAATGCATTTAATCAGTAGTGTGTTTAGGACTCCTATAGTGATAAGTCGTATATAAGGAAGGTTAATCTGGTGGTGATATTCAGGGCTAATTGGAAGGAAAAGACTCCTGGTGGTGAGCAATCCAGTTAGGAGGCTATGGCAATAATCTGAGGCATACCAGAAGCCATTCACATCTTTGCTTCTGGCCGCCCCTCCATCACTTGACTTCATCCGTCCCTACTAGTCCTATGCCGATTCCAGGCACCGTTATTTTCTGCCTCCGCTTCGCTCTTCTGCAATCCATTCTCCACTCTGCAGCCAGAGGATCTTTGTAAAGAGCAAATCTGAACAGATTGCTCCTTTGATTAAACTTTCCTTGTAAAATCTCATTCCTTCAGGAGCTGGCTCTCATTTTCTTCTCCAGCCCCATTTCCAGGCACCTGCGTCCTTTCGCACCAGTAAATGTCAGCTGTTATTATTACCCCGCCGCAACCCACTTATCACACCATTGTATTTGCTGAATGAAGAAAGTCAGTGAGTGGGAAGAGAGATTAAGAGATGGATATGAGTAAGAGGCAGATGTCTGGCTTTAACACTTCCTCTCCACCTATGGGCCTGAAGCAGAGAAATCCAGAGGAAAAGGATCTACCTTTCTATTCCGAGGCCTTGGCAATCTGGCCTTCCAGATCTCGTCCTGCAAATGCTGTCCTTTTTAGCAGCGCCCTCTTGGGGGGGGGGGGGTCTGTTTCCAGCCCTGCATCCTGTGCATCTCCCTGGTCTCCTGGCTCCTGCCCGGAAGCTTGGGGCCTGGCCATGCTCACTGCATGCAGCTCCAGCTGTAGGAAGCTGGCCTCGGAGCCCCTGCCCCTCTGCTGCCCTGGGAAGGGAATTCACCTCATTTCAAGGGAAAAGGAGAGGATGATTCAAAGATGAGTAGATAGTTTCAAGATGGTTGACTCAGAGAATGATTAAGAGGAGAAAGCCGGAGGGGTACAGAAGGAGGACAGAGGCTGGGCTGGTGAAGGGCGGGGGGCCTCTGGTGGCCGGCCCCGGGGCTGGGCTTCAACCCCGTGCCTGACCTCAGGCACACCACCCAATCACCCACAGCCTCTCTCCCTCGCTGGGGCCAATGACAGTAGCTGCTTTACAGGAGTATCAAGGAGATCAAAGAAAAAGTGGCCCTCAGGCACTTAGCGTGACGGCCCGGGGCAGGAAGCACCCTCTAAAAGTCAGCTGGCATTACTTTAAGTGGGAAGTGAGAACAAAAGTGTGTACTTTATCCAAGCGACTTCTCAATTTTTGGGTCTCAGGAGGGCTCCTTGACACTCTTAAATATTATTGAGGACTTCAAAGAGCTTTTGTTATATGTATATCTTGTGATATTTGTTTACATTAGAAATTAATACCAAAATAGTTAAAATATTTATTAATTCATGTAAGAACGATAACAAACCCATTATGGTACCGTATTTTTAAAAAATGAGAAATCATCATCTTTTCCAAGGTAAAAGTCCTTAGAAAAGTGGCGTTGCTTTAGACTGTTGCCAACCTCCTTAATGTCTGGCTTCAGAGAGGACAGCTGGGTGATCACGCAGTCTGCTGCATCTGTGCCTGTCACGGTGCCTCTGGAGAATTCCATGTGCACTTGTGAGAGACTGGGAGTGAACGAGGCAAATAACGTCTTGGTGCTCTTAGGAAATAGTTGTGGCCCCAACGACTGGCTGAAGGGGTCTCAGGCGCCTTTCAGGGTTCCCGGAACACACTTTGAGAACCACTGACCTAAAAGAGAATTTTGAAAAAAATCCTTTTTCAATTTGTGAAAAAAGATCGTGCCCAAAATGAGATTGCACGTCATGTCTATCACGTGGGCAAAAAACGAAGGAGTCTGGCAATACCAGGTGTGTCTGAGGTTGTGAAACATCAGGAAGTCCCAGCCACTGCTGGGATGCTCCTTGCTCAACCGCTATTGGATGTTATCATCTGCTCTGTTCGTGCTGTACCACTCAGCTGTTCCACTTCTGAGAACTGAGGGACAGACTATGGTATCTTTATGTAATAGAATACTACACTTAAATACCACAGTGAAAGGAACGGGCACAGAACATGGAACACGGTTGGCCCTTTGGTGTGGTTTTGGACTTATGTGCAGATTTGTTTCAATAAATACGGTACAGTACTGTAACTGCATTTTCTCTTCCTTATGGTTTTCTTGGTAACATTTTTTTCTCTAGCTTACTTTATTGCAAGAATGCAGTATATAATGCATGTGACATACAAAATATGTGTTAATCTACTGTTTGTGTTAGGTAAGTCTTCCGGTCCATGGTAGGCTATTAGCAGTTACATTCTGGGGGAGTCAAATGTATCCACAGATTTTCAATGGTGCGGGGCATCCACACCCCCGTGGTTGTTCAAGGGTCAACTCTACTCTAATAATAGTAATGTGATGTATTTACATAATAGAATGCTACATTGAAGATAAATCCACTAGATTGGGGTGCCTGGGTAGCTCGGTTGGTTGTGTCTTACTCTTGATTTTGGCTCAGGTCAAGATCTCATGGTTTGTGAATTCAAGCCCTGTGTCAGGCTCTGTGCTGACAGTGTGGAGCCTGCCTGGGATCCTCTCTCTCTCTCTCTTTCTCTCTGCCCCTCCCCTGATCATGCTCCCCCCCACTCTTAAAAAAAATTTATGCACCCCAGTGTTTATAGCAGCACTATTGACAATAGCTAAAGTATGGAAAGAGCCCAAATGTCCATTGACAGATGAATGGAGAAAGAAGATGTGGCATATATATATATATATACACACACACACACATACATACAATGGAGTATTAAATGTGGCTAGGACTAGAGTGTATTATGCTAAGTGAAGTTAGTCAGTCAAAGACAAATATCCTATGACTTCACTCACATGTGGAATTTAAGATACAAAACAGAGGAACAGAAGGGAAAGGAAGAAAAAATAATATAAAAACATGGACGGGGACAAAACATAAGAGACTCTTCAATATAGAGAACAAACTGAGGGTTGCTGGAGGGGTTGTGGGTGGGGGTATAGGCTAAATGGGTAAGGGGAAGACACTTGTTGGCATGAGCACAGGGTGTTATATACATAGGGGACGAATCACTGGATTCCACTCCTGACATCGTTATTGGACTATACGCTAACTAACTTGGATGTAAATTAAAAAAACAATAATCAATAAAAAAATAAATTCACTAGGGCCATGTTAATATGAATAAATCTCAAAAACAATGTTGAGCAAAAACTAAGTAACAGAGATGCAAGTCCAGAGCGCCATTTGCATCCAGTCTGAAAATATGCAAACAAACCTATATGTTACTGATGGGTATGTACATATGTAGTGAAGCTATCGAATCATGCATAGAATGAGAAAGACCAAATTCAGGGAAATGGTCCCACCTGAAGAATAAGGATAGGCAACAAAATCAAGGAGGAGTTTTGGGAGGATTTAACTGTATCTGTAGTGTCTTATTTATCTATTTTTAAAATCTGAATTAAAAAAATAAATTTCTGTTTAAGCAATTATTTGCTGGGAAAGAGTATGGCGAGAAAACGAGCCATGGCAATAAAAATTAACCATCTGGCAAAAGCCTGTGGGCAATGACCAACAAATTCCTCACTCACGTTGATTGTGTGGACAGGGTCCAGTTAGGGGCAACTGAGTTCCAAAGGCTCATTTGTAGTTGGTTCTTCAACGTTTAGCATGGATTTCCCCATAGAAACAGTTGAGCAAGTTGCCTAAAGACCTAGACAAGGCTGGTCTGCCCAGCCCACAGAAACCCATGAACTTCGCAACCTGCCTGACCCACGGAAGGAGATGAGCAGGGCTGAGAAGGAGTTCCCTCAGAAAGTTTCCTCTGTCTTGGAGAGCTGGGAACTGATCCTCCCTGGGAGCCTTGGCCTGACCCTCCCTGGACCTCCCTTCCAGCCCAGTTTGGGGGTCAGGGATTCTCACACTTCTGAGCCAGTCAAGGTTGGTGAGGTAGGATCCCTATTTGGCAGGACAATCTGGAGTATGTGTTTCTGGGGGTGGATGGCCTTGGGGCCAGGAGATATGGGGAGGCCAACCTTCCAGCGCAAACCTTTGAGTTGAGACCACTCTTTATCCTCATCAGCTTTAGAGTCATCTCTCACTGACTTTCTGCCAAGACCTTTTTTATTTCCTCTTTCACTGCCACCCTGGTTGTTTCAGACCCAAGATTCTCTCTTCTCTCCTCTGTTCCATGGAGGAAAAAGCCTCCTCCTGGGGCCTGCTATACAGTCAATATTCTGCTGCTGGTGACTCCAGAATTTCCTTATAGGAGGGCTGTGGGGTGCTGGTTTGGTTGGAAGGAAGGGTTTGAAGTTGTATTTATGCACCATTTTATTTTTTTAATTTTTATTATTTTTTTTAAATGTTTATTTATTTTTGAGACAGAGAGAGACAGAGCATGAATGGGGGAGGGTCAGAGAGAGGGAGACACAGAATCTGAAGCAGGCTCCAGGCTCTGAGCTGTCAGCACAGAGCCCGACGCGGGGCTCGAACTCACAGACCGTGAGATCATGACCTGAGCCAAAGTCGGACGCTTACCCAACTGAGCCACCCAGGCGCCTCTATGTACCATTTTAGACAAGACGGAGGCAACACCGGTTGTCCCTAGTCAATAGGGTGGGGGCTAATGGAGAGACGAAGGCTGAGGCCAAGTTACTGCCCCAAGCCCCAGTCTTCTTAACCAACTCAATGAAAGTCGATTCTCTTCCCTCTTTTCAGTGTCTAAAGCGAGAACTCTGCTTTGGGGTTTGGGGGAAAAGGGAGAGACTAAAAATAAAAGATGACGGGAAAGTAAAGAATGCTCTAAGAGGAGCGCCTGGCTGGCTCAGTCAGTCAGGCTGAGTCACAACTCTTGATCTCAAGATTGTGCATTTGAGCCCCATGTTGGGAACCTACTTAAAAAAAAAGCCTACTTAAATTAAAAAAAAATTTCTCTAATAGAGTCTCATATGTGTTGGCCTTGATATTCATTGAAACGTATGTCTAGTTCATTGGAAGTACATTTCTATATTACAAGCTTTTATCAATAGCAATAGCATATAAAAAAAGATACTATCCATCATTCCAACCTAAGTGCTCTCATTTTTGGACATTCCCTTTCAGTCCTTATTACATGTTTGTATGGCTGTAGATTATAGGGGCACAGACTTTTTATCTTAGCATTCTTACTAATGAATACACGTTTCTCTATGCTCCTATGTACCTGTCACATTTACTTACTTACAGTAAAACCTTGGATTGTGAGTATCTTGTTCTGTGAGTGTTCCGCAAAAGGAGCGAACATTTCTCATAAATTTTAACTTGATAGACAAGCGATGATTTGCAATGCGAGCAGTACGTGATGTCAAATGTCACATGATCACAACTGGGCCATGGTTCTCTCTCCCTTTCTCTCTGCCTCTCTCTGTCTGTAGGATTGTGGGTGATCGTCTCCCATGCTCAGATGTTTGGTCTCAGGCCACAGTGTTTGGCTGAAATCAGTGATTTTTCAGAACGTTGGGAGGTGCCCACAACCAGCACTAGGGTATTTTTGGTCACTTCAAAGCACCTACATACAGTCCTTTGCTTGTCCATACAAGAGTAAGCTTAGGAATGCCTTGCTTCATTCTAGGTCAGGCTGCCTGCAGATAGAGACCCTTTCTTCTGCTCCTTATTGCCAGTTACATTCAATATAGTATATGACAAGTTTATTAATACTGTGCTACAAAAAAGATTCCATTCAGCCAACAGATAGCAATGATTCCGTTAGTGATAGTGGAAGTTGTCCTACACAATAACTCTCCTCTCTCTTGTCTCCCTCCCACCAGCCACGAAGGTTTTCAAAAGTAAGTTCAGATTAATTTATTTTTCTTTAAATTTTGTATTTTCTTCATTATTTGGTATTATATTAGAGCATTATAACCATTTTTATATGAATATTTTTGGGGTGTGGGATGAATCATCGGAGTTTCCATTATTTCTTATGGGGAAATTTGCTTTGATATACAAGGGCTTTGGATTACAAGCATGTTTCTGGAACGAATTATTCTTGCAAACCGAGGTCTTACTATGTTTTTCTTTTGGAAGCTGTTCCATTCCCCCCCACCCCCACCAGCTTTATTAAGATATAACTGACACATAACATTGTGTAAGTTTTAGGGGTCAACATGATGATTTGGCGTACATATATATATTGGGAAATGATCACTGCAATATGTTTGGTTAACATCAATATTTTTTTCTTGTGATGAGGACTTTTAAGATCTACTCTCTTAGAAACTTTCAAATATACAATACAGTAGTCCCCGTGCTGTACATTACGTCCCCAGGCTGTACATATCTTATAAGTGGATGTTTGTACCTTTGACTACCTTCATCCATTCGCCCCACCCCTCACTCTACGACTCTGGTAACCACCAATCTGTTGTTCTCTCTAAGTTGTTTCTTTTTTGTTATTGTTGTTAAGATTCCACAGACACACACTTTTTTTTTCTCAATGCCTAGTAATACTTCGTTGAGTAGATATTAACGGATTGAAGAAAAGGTACCTGAGTTCTAACTCAGGGAGAACATTAAGACCTCATAGAGTTAACTAAAGGAGTAAAGGAGGCAATAGATGTAACATATTCACAATAGCATCTTAAAAGAATAAAGGCTAACTGCATGTTGGCTGTTTTTATCTATAACCATATCTTCACCTTTGTTCTTTTAAAAAGCCCCACCCATTTAAGGGAAGTCAGCCTTTCCAGGGACACCCTACTACGTCTCCCCCCCACCCCCCACATTTAGAGACCCAGGTTCACACGGGTGATAATTCTGGATCTCAGCCTAGCAAAAGGACCTAAGTAGCTTCATTTCCATTTCAAGAAAACACCTCAATTCACTTCACCTTCCCTCTTCACCACGTAAGAGTTACTTTGGTGAGGGGAAACCTGGGTGGAGACCAGAGCAGGGGCTCTGGGAGGAGGCAGTTGGAAAAATCTTGGGGCTATGCGTTCATGCTACGACAAATATTTTTTAAACAACTGGTTTTTTGAGCCAGTCACTGAGCAAGGCTGCTAGGCCCTGGAAATATAGATGAAAGATGTTTTTTGCTCTCAAGCTGATCCCTGTGTAGAAAGGTGTGAAATGCGGAAAGAGTGCAGGAGAAGAATGCACAGCTTAAGAGGTCAGGGGGCTGCCTAGCCCACACCGGCTGATGCTCCAGCTGAGCTGGGTACGGTTCCTCGAGGAATTGGTCCATTTAGGCAATTACACTACATTTGAGAATGCAGGAACCAGACCATGAAGGACTTGTGCGCTGTGTGTGGTAGAAGGCTGCTCTTCCCTCCCCCAGCAGGCCATGGAAGAAACTATAAGGGACAGAAGGAGTGAAGGATGAAGGTTTACCCCTTTGTCCTTCCCCACATTTTCCTTGTTTCTCCTCGACTGCCCCCACAGAATTGTCCTGCAATAGCACACGGGTTATAGTCAGGGAGGAGAAGGGAGAGGAGAGCCAGGAGGAAGAAGTGCCTAAGAACACAGGTAGAGGAAAGGGGAGTTTTGGAGAAAACTGGGTGGCGTAGTCATCTGTACTTAGGGGCTGTACAAAGAGTAGCCAGAGACTGCCGGAGAGAATAAATTTCCCATACCACAGAGCAATTCGTCCACCCCACACTTCGTCTCCTAGTTATTTATGAGTTTATGGAACTTGAATAAAGACCAGGCAAGTTTTTCTGAGTTTGCTTCTTCATTTACTACGTCTATGTTGGACTATTTTTTCCTATGACCAAGTTCAAAGTTAGGTTGACGGACTAATTGAAAGCTGGGGAGGACTCACGTTGGCGGTAAATAAAGCAGTCATTCTGATAAATTCCTAATCTCAAGCCAAGTTTTCTCTCAACAATGAGGCACTTAAGTACAGTGAGATGGTGTTTTTACCTGAGATATAGAGTTTACCTGGGGATATATTGACATTAACTTCGTAAAGTTTTTTTTAACGTTACCTTTATGTTTCTAATTTTTTAACTTCTGTGAAGTTGAAAATATATATAATATTTTAACAAGTACTGAGCTTGACTTAAATATTTTTTCCTTTGCTATTTGAGGTTATTAGGGCTGGGCGGTGAGCAGAAGACTATTTGAACATCGGAAAGAGCATGCTGATTCCTTTAGCAATACTTTTGAACAGTCTTTTAATGGCCTCCTTAGAAGTTCTATGAAGACTTGAGTGGAACAGCTACCATTCAGGAGTGATAAAGATATCAACGCTAAGAATACACTACGTAATGTTGCAAACCCACTATGGTCTAGAAGATCCTGTATGTCATGCTAGGAGTTTATTTTGGAGCAAAAAATGGAAATTAAAATCAACTGGAGAAGCCAAGTAGGAAATCATTCAAAACCTCATATTGAAGAGACCTTAGGAGGAAAATAGCATGAGCAGTGATTTCATCAAAATGAGGTGTAAAAAATAAACAGATGGGGGGACATGGCAGGAAAAAAAAATTATAACAAATCTGTTTTTCTTTCCAGATACTTTCCCCAAATAGCTAAACCTGTAAAAGTTACATAATGCACAATTAGTAATGCTGTGTTGTACCCCTTTCGGTTTTTCTTTCCCTTTTTCTCATATGTCTACCTGTGATCATGTAGGCGGAATCAGAAGACACGTACTCCTCAAAACCAGGAAAAGGAGAGAAAGTTCAGACCCAGTAAGCCATCCCCGTCAGTTAGGATTTAGTTCACCTGCACGGAAGAGAGACTTGGTTTCTTCAGCTTACACAAAGGACATTGGCGTTGTCCTCACAGGACAAAGAATCTGGGTGGGCCGTCCAAAGCAGGTGCTGGTGCCTGAGGAAGTCACTGAGGACCTGGGCTCCTTCCAGTCACCGTGGTTTCACCAACAGGCATTGTGTTTATGCTCTAGCAAGTTAAACAAGGAGCAAGTGCAGAGTGAAAGGCAGAGGCCGGAGCCCCTGCCCCAGACGGTCCCCTGGAAGCCCCGCCCTGTGATTCTTGCTTTCATTAGCAATCAGCCAGCACTGCTTTCCAAGGTCACCTCTATCCATAAGGGAATCTGGGAGAGGGGAGGGGTACTTGGCCACCCCCAACAAAATTGAGTTCTTTTGATAATGAAGAAGGGGGTATGCTTCTATTCCTGATTTTTAAAGTATTTACTTTACCCCATTTGCCATTAAATGGAAGTTAAGGTTAATCTATTTCTCTTATGACCTTTCATCTTCTGATGCCTCTGATAGTAGACATTCAACAAATAAATGTGGGTTGATTGATAGATTGATTGACTCATTATACTAGTAATTGCCAGGCATACTTCATGTCAGTATACTAGGATATTTACAAACAAAATATATGTTCCTGCACTCAAGGGGCTTATCGGTGCAATTTCAGGCATTCATGTACATAAAGTAATTAGAGAACAATCTCGCTGGTACAAAGGGTATATTATCTTCATTTGTGTGTGTGTGTGTGTGTGTGTGTGTGTGTGTGTTTATTTACTTATAATGTTAATGTATCTGTTGAATAGGACTTGGTTCCAGGGGTGTTTTCGTTAAGTTGTTTGCTTAAATATGATCAGTCCTGCTGGAAAACATAATAGCAGCCTTAGACACTTGGATTCTCACTGCATCATCACTTGTGGGATGGTCACACAGCCTTTCTACTTCTCAGTCTCTGTATAAAATATAGAATGCGGTAATAGCTATCCGGTATAGGTATTGGGTAAGTGAGTGCCGACGTAAGACAGTGAAGGACGTGCACGGGCTCATAAATCAGACTATCCAGAATCTTTTTCCAGGTCTGTCATTTACTAGCTTGTAACCAGGGATATATGCTTCAGTTTCCTTATCCATAAAGTGGGTGATGGTGGTCCAAACTACAGAGAGCTGATGTGGCGATTAAGTGAGTTAATATATGCTTAGTATTTAGAAAGAACTTGGCATGTAGTAAACAATAAAAGTTAGCTATTATTATATAATTTTTCTTTTTTTTTAAGTTTAGTTATTTATTTAGAGAGAGAACGGGCATGCGAGCAAGGGAGGGGCAGAGAGAGAATGCCAAGCAGGGTCTGCACTGTCAGCATGGAGCCTGACGTGGGGCTCTAACTCACAAACCATGAGATCATGACCTGAGCCGAAATCGAGAGTCAGATCCCCAGCTGACTGAGCCACCCAGTCGCCTGTATTATATAATATTTCCAATTATTTATCTAAAAGTAAAATAGACTCCATCTGGAAGTATGGGCTTGCTTTTCTCCCATGCACGTTTTCATGGGTGCTTTCTGGTTATTTCCTCTCCTTCCTCTTCCTCCTCCCCCTCCTCCCCCTCCTCCTCCGTGCATGTTCAGCCTGTGTCTGCTTTGACATCTTTGACTGGGCCCGAGGGGGACATCGGGAGCAGCTAAGATGGTTTTGAAGGCTGGAGAAGCAGCTCTGCAAGCTGAGTGCCCTGAGCCAATGTGATGGGCTCTTGAGCTGGGTGCCAACCAAAGTAAGGCAATGGGACCTTCCGGGAAGGATGCTGACTTCAGCTGTCACTCATGTCCACTTTGGGATTCTCCCGAGGTCTCTTGACCCTACCCTGCCGTGGTTTGAAGTAGATTTTATTAGGCTTTCATTAACCCTCTCGTCTTTTTTTTCTCGTTATCTGGCGTCTAAGTGGCTACATGAGAGCCAGTGCTGCGTACTTGGCCGGCATTCTGCCCAGCCCTCCCTTGAACACGCATTTCTCTTGCACCAAATCCCGAAAGTGAGGTCAGGGGTTTAGAGGCCCAACTCAGCTTGTTCATCAACACAGCAACGAGGCTATTTTTGTGTTCTTCCCCTTCTTCAATTTCCTTTTGAACCGGAATTGTAAATAAGATGCTCTGTGACCCATGGGTCAAAAAGGGAATAATCGGGCAAATAAATTTTGATTGTAATGGCCATTACGAACGTAACGCATTAATAATGAATATCAAGGATTCAGCTCAAAGATGTTAAAGGCAAAGTCTCCGTGAGTCTTTTTTCTCTCTCTCACTTTTCCCGTTCTTATTCCATAACTCATCTGTAGGTGGTGATAGGGGTTTTAAAAGCAAGTATAAATTTTCATCCCCCCCCCCAAGTAACTGCTAGTTTTTATCCTGAATAATATCCTTGACTGATGAAACCCGTTTTGTCTTGTACTATTTGCAAACAAAAAAGAAACAATAATCTACACTAATAAACAAATATGAGAAGGCATTTAAAATCCCTTTAATTTGCCTAATTAGGGAACTTTCGGGAGAGTGATTTTCAAAGGAAAACAGTTATGGCATTTGTGTCTAAATATATCTTCCTGCTTCTGTTCTACTCCAACCTGAGTGTTTTAAAAATTCTCATGTAGAGCTGATGTTCCTTTGTTAAGGATACTGTTTTTTGGAATAAGTTTTTTTTTTTTTAATTCCTTTTTATTTATGCAACCCTGAGCTTCCACGTTTCTTGGTGAGAGTGTTTCTGAGTTTCAAGGGAGTGATGTCTTGTCACAGCATTATCTGATGTTGTGGGTGTGGGTTTTATTTTATTCCAGCAAAGCATTTAGCTCATTCTCTCTCTCATCTTCCTGAGCAAAGAGAAATGTAAACAGTGACAAATCGAGCTCTTCATGACTCTTTCCCGGATTTTTCTTCTGTGGTGTCACCGTCCACAGAGTTCAAATACATTGGGTATTAAGAAGAAATAATTTCGGGGCGCCTGGGTGGCTCAGTCGGTTAAGGGTCCGACTTCAGCTCAGGTCACGATCTCGCGGTCCGTGAGTTTAAGCCCCGCGTCGGGCTCTGGGCTGATGGCTCAGAGCCTGGAGCCTGCTTCCAATTCTGTGTCTCCCTCTCTCTCTGCCCCTCCCCCATTCATGCTCTGTCTCTCTCTGTCTCAAAAATAAATAAACATTAAAAAAATTAAAAAAAGAAGAAGAAATAATTTCATTCGATAGGGAGCAATTGATATTATGAAAAGGAGTAGCAAATATTTTATGAAATACCAACTTATCAGGTAATTTAAATTTGCTGGATATGCAAGGCCTCTCCTCTCTTAATTATTAGGCACAAAGTTGATAACCTTCATCTTGTAACTACAGAAAGACACTTCTATATGAACTTAGAGCATTTTTCATTGAAGCAAGGCTTCTCAACCCCTTCGCCGCGGGGGTCATCACATTCATTCTTCGCTGTGGGGGTTTGTCTTGTGACCTACAGGATATGTAGGAGCATCCCTGGTCTCTACCCACTAGATGCCAGTAGTGTCCCTCCCCCAGTGTGACATCAAAAACATGTCCAGATATGGCCAGATGTCCCCTGTTGGAGCGAGGGGGAGTGCCATATCTCCCTGAGTTGAGAAGGGCTGGTTTACAGTGATCTTCAATCTGGGAGTGTAGTGACAGTTTCTCTACAAAGGGCAAAATTATTAGAGCATGTTGAGAATCAGAAACCCCACATTGTTGATATGGAAGCCCAGGCACAGAAGTTTATGTGCTCTTGGGGATGAAAGGGGGAATTGGAGATTAAACTTCTGCAGTGCTTGGATCAGTCTGCCTGATCGCTTCTGATCAGACGAATACTAGGATGGGGAAGGGAGAAAACAGCTAGTTGTCCCTCTGGTTAGTCCAGCCTGCTTGCCAACTGGCACTATGTTAAAGATACTTCCCAGGAGTTTTCGATGTTTAGGGTTCTAACATTACATATACATGAACTATAAAAAAAGAAATTTACAAATGGTTTTAGTAGAAATCAATGACTGCTCACGTCCATTAAAATAAAAAATGTAAGAAGTTTTATGTCCTTGCTCCCAACCTTTGTCTTTTTTGTTATTGTTTGTTATATATATGTGTGTGTGTGTGTGTGTGTGTGTGTGTATATATTACACAGCTAACGCACGTTCATTATAAAAACAGTTAAAGGTAGATGTGAGCCAAAGGGGGGAAAAACCATCCCAAATCCCATGCTTAGAGAGAACTAGTATTAACCTCTTGGTGTATATTCTCCAGAGATATGATTGTATAGCTTCCTTTTTCATAAAGCCCACTCTGAATAACACTTTAATATTTACTTGATATCTACTGCTGCATCATGGTAATGCTATCTTGGTCTTTATAGGGTACGTTTCTTCTGTAGACTCAGATGTCTTCTGATTTATGGTTATTGTTGCAAAATCCCAGCGAGGTAGAAGGAACAAGTATTGTTATCTCTTATTTATGAAGTATTAAAAGGTAAAGAGGGTTTAAGTGGATTACTTAATGCCACAGAGTTATCAGGGGAAGAAGTTTGAATAAGATTCCAGGTTTTCTGTTTCCTAATTCAATGTGCTTTCCATTAGTCTGTTTTAATTATTTTAAGTATAGATTTATATAAAAACTGTCTTTACCAAAACTTCAGGTGCTTTAGGGATAATTTTTAACCCAGACAATGCCCGAACCCCTTACGGGAAGTTGTAATGATAAAGGGAGCCGGTGGAGGAAAAGCGTACATGAGATGAAAAGAGATATATCAGAATTAGTGCTCATAAACTTGGCCCTCCCCTCCCTCAGACCGGATTGCCATTTAAATGTGCTGAGCCTTGTGGCTGCTAGAGAGTAAGTGTGTGCATCACAATTCTCTGAACTAGAGCAAAACGGTACATATAACCACAAGGTCTGTAAGGCACAGACACACATTATAAATCAGTAAAATGGGCTGGGTATGCGTTAGGGAGAGGTGGTGACTGTGACAAATGGCGGTGTGCATGTTCCCTCCAAAGCGGACAGCCACTCCTCAGCTCTAGTGGGAAAATGCACCCAGTGCTGTGAGGCCTCCTGATTTTACGGAAAAATCAAAACTAGGATTTTAATGGAAAACATCTTGATTAAAAACAAACACTGCCATCCACACCAGTAGATTAGCAAGTCAAGGGTGCCTTGCAGGCCTAGGTGTATCCTTGGCATGCTCAAATATTTTTAAAGTTCCATCAGGAACAACAATGGATCTGGTGGGTGAAAATCTTCCTTTCAACTTGGAAATGTTCCTCAAGAGGGAACCTGAGGGTGGCTCGATTTCTTCTTCTTTACAAAATGCTCCCCGATTTTGTCTCCATTCAAGACATCTCCTCTCCTAGGGCTGCTGTCTACCCACTGTCTGCATCACGGCTCCCGCAGAGGTGTGCCCTGTCATGGGACAGGGGCTGATGGCACAGGCTTGGAGGCAGCAGGCTTCTGGTTAGTAGTTCTGAGACCTGTCACTCAGTCTAAGAAAATTGCCTTGCAGTGTCTACCCTTGGTTTGGTAAATCTTATCTGACAGTCTCCTCCTGGTCTGCAATTTCTCTGTAATTTCAGGTGATCTGTCCCTGCAGGAAACTAGAAGGTGATTTTCCATTCACAACCATGAACAGTTGTTTTTGCCTAAAAATATATTCATGAACTGATTTGTTTCCTTCAAATATAACAAAACCTTCTCCCCGGAATAGAAGGGGACAGTCATTTCCGTCAGATTGTGTTCAGATTAGAGACATTAAAAAAAAAATTTCCTGCTCTGGAGTTCTTCTAAGTTTTCTGTTATGAGAAAAACATTTCTCCCTGAAGAACTGAATTCAGGAGCCCAGCAGCACCATGATTTATTCTCCATTCCCTCCAATGCCCTATAAAACACATGCAAAAACGGCATAAACCAGTTCCAGATATAGATATAAAAATGTGCAGAGGGTATTTTGTTATGTAAGTTAATGTATTATATGCACCTATATGACGGTAAATGGATGCAAAATTCTTCAAAGTATGGGAGAATAAAGAACACGAAAACGTCCAGGTTTTTTTTTTCACAGAATCATGTTATGAAGAAGTTGGCCATGAGAGGGCAGCATTGTCCACACAAATCACAGGATGGTTACTAAATTTGAACCTCACAGATACTGTTTTGAGTTTCAAACATCCACCATTTGGTTTCAAACACAAGCAATAATAATAGAAGCAACATCCTTTATGCTGGAAATGTCACAATTTTTTTCAATAAAACATCTTTATCTTATGGCCTGGGCAGCCATTAGGTCAAAGCTGTCCTGATCTAACAATGGCATTTATCTTTTTTCTCATGTTTCTTTTTTCTTTTCCAGCGGGTCTCTTTCACATTCTGTTCTGTTTCTGTGGTTTGATGACTTCTTTTTAAAAATCACCCTGCTCTTTTAAGATCCTGGCCACATTGTTTAACCCCAGGGAGCCTCAGCTTCTCTGTCTGTGAAACTCCCGGGCAGTCTGGGGTGGCGGATAAAACGCGGAGTCTGCTGTGGGCAGACGGTCTTGTGTCTTAGACCCACCTTTCCCCATCGCGATAGGTGTCTGCCTCGCACAGCTCTTGTGAGGATGTGCTTTCGAATGGATTTATAAATGCCTGGAACATAGAAAGTGCTCAATAAACATCAAAGGAACAGTGTGTTTTCTTTTAATTGAATGAGTTAACATTTAAAAATCTGGAAGGACTGCATACAATTTCTTACCAATCCAGTCTCGTCCACGCATGTTACTTGCCTGGCTTTCACAGACGCTCAGGTTTCTGTAGGTCCCTGGGTCCATTCATTATCTTCAGAAAATGCACCCTGGCCAGCGAGGACAGCTGAAGGGAGGAAAACTTTATTTTTGCCCCAGACTGCAGAAGATGATTGCACCCTGGCCCAACAATGCTGCAGATTCTTTAATCTGAGCAATCCAAAACCCTTAGTGCGGCAATTTATCTAATTTGTTTCTTTTGTCAGATTTCATTCTGAGGTTGAAGCTTTTGAAAGACCAGGAGAGGGCATTTCCTATGCGAAGTTTGGTTTCCCTCCTTCCTGGGTGGCAGGTTGCAAGGTCGGGATTGTCAAACGGGGAGAGGACATCCGGGGTCTGACCGTAGAGCCAAATGTCACTAGGGGCAGACTCAGCAGAGACATCCTTTCTTCTTTTTGCCCATTTGCTTTCTTCAGCCCTCCTACCCTTGTGTGTTCAGGTTTTCTTAGTGTTGGTTTTAACCTTGAAAAAAAACTGTGATTTTTTTTTAATTTTTTAAAAATTTTTTAACGTTTATTTATTTTTGAGACAGAGAGAGACAGAGCATGAATGGGGGAGGGTCAGAGAGAGAGGGAGACACAGAATCGGAAACAGGCTCCAGGCTCTGAGATGTCAGTGCAGAGCCCGACGCGGGGCTTGAACTCCTGGAGCGCGAGGTCATGACCTGAGCTGAAGTCGGCCGCTTAACCGACAGAGCCCCCCAGGTGCCCCAAAACTGTGTGATTTCTAAAATAAAGATATAAAGGTTATTTCCTCACGGCAGGAGGCTGGGGAGGAAGCTTTGCCCTCCCCAGGAGCCCGGGGTGGGGAAGGATTTAGTGATCCTCTCATCAAGACTGCTCTAGAACTGCTCTAAGTTACCGAAGGAAAACTGCTCATTTATCTAACCCTTTGCCGTGAAATGTTCAGAGACGAGTGTGCTCGTTGGCACCTGCTCTCAAGGTGGCGGCAGACACTCAGAATGGTGTTTCCGTTGAACTTCCTGCCTTTCTGCTCATTGAAAAACACAGCACATCGAGGGGCTGCTGCGAGAACACTTTCCAGCCTATAAATCGGGGCTGGAGGAGATGCTTAATTAAATCAGTTCGGAGGTTACAGGAAGGAAAAGCAAACCTCTCCTCCCAGAGTTGACCTGGTTCAAGGAATGTGGCAGTGAGAGAGAACTTGGAAATGTGTTAGTAGGACTAATGCAAATATACCAGAATCAGGCACTTCCTTGCCAGCCTAACAAAGCAAGAGCATAGGATGCAGCGACGGACGACTCGGGCTTTGACCTTCCAACTTCATTCTGTGTGCAAGAAACACGGGTCTGACGATGACTGGAGAGGCTGAATGGCTGTGTTTCAGTTTACAGCACAAAGGACAGGCTTTCTCTTTTTTTATGTTTTTTTAATTTTATTTTTGAGAGAGAGACAGAGTGTGAGTGGAGGAGGGGCAGAGAGAGAGGGAGACACAGAATCTGAAGCAGGCTCCAGGCCCCGAGCTGTCAGCAAGAGCCGGATGCCGGGCCTGCACCCACAGACTGTGAGATCATGACCTGAGCCGAAGTCGGACGCCCAACAGACTGAGCCACCCAAGAGCCCCAAAGGACCGGCTTTCTTAAACGAACTTAATTTCTACAGCATCCTGTTATTTGCTGGCCAGGAATTGGGAAACCTTGGGTCAGTCCTATATCAGAATTCTGTGTTGGAAGGGGCAGATCATTAACTAAAACCTACCAGTTCACGACTGGGGAAACCTGGTTAGAATTTAGGATTGTAGACTGTGGAGTGGGCAACAAAGGAAAACACGTCTGCACACAAGGGGAAAGGAACAGGCTGCATTCAGGCTGGAGTACTGACTATGTCACTGACTCGGCATGCCCGGTGCAGGAATATTCCACACAACCCCGCTGGTCCCTCCTTTCTCCTTGAGCTCTCTCTGAGGTTCACAGGCACAGGAGATCATGTGGCACCTGTCAATAACCTTCTCTCTGCATGTCACCTCTACTTGAAAGATAGGATCATGTGACTGAAAGAAAAAGAGCAGGACATAAATGTGGAGTCTCGGCATTTGGTTTTAGCCAGAAGATAAGAAAGCTAAAGCAGTAACTTGGGTTCAGATGCCTGGGTGGCTCAGTCAGTTAAGCATCTGACTTGGGCTCATGTCGCGATCTCACAACTCATGGATTCGAGCCCCGTGTCAGGCTCTGTGCTGACGGCTCAGAGCCTGGAGTCTGCTTTGGATTCTGTGTCTCCCTCTCTCTCTGACCCTCCCCTGCTTGCTCTCTCTCTCTCTCTCTCTCTCAAATAAATAAACATAAACATTAAAAAAAAAGTATGCTGGGTTTAGTCAAGTCAATCAGCACAGGATGCTAGAACCTTGGTCGTGGTTGTATGGCTCAATCTGGAGCACACGTGTTCCAGTGATAAATGTCATGTGGGGAAGGAAAAAAGTTTTCCTCTACTTCCTTAGGATCCCTGGTTGGTTCTGAAAATTAAAGTGACAAAGACAGATAAATGGGAGAAAAGCAAACATATTAATTTAACATCAATTTTATGTGACACAAGAGCCTTCATAAGGAAATGAAGGCCTTCAGAAATGGTTTAAATTGAGTGTTTCTATGGTAGGTTGGATGAAGAATGAAGAGTCATGGAAAGATACGATAAGGCAAAGGGTAGGAGCTCAATGGCGTAAACTGTGGGAAACTTGGCAAGGTCTGTTGGTTTGGGTTCTTTTCAGTGTCCCTCCATCTTGGGAGATGAGGACATTCCTTTCCTCCACTTATAGGGAGGGCACCTCTCCCGTGACGCTCTTATGTATGACCTCTTTCAGGGGGGACGAGGAAGTTAGAGAGTCCCTCCTACACCTGCTGTATCTTGAACTCCTATAGCTTAAATATATCGAACAGACCAAGGTGCGTATTTTAGGGTAGCACATCCAGAACGCCATCAGTCATGATGCGAAACAAAGGAGTCAGTCCTCGGAATCATTATCCACTCCCTCACATCTATAGCCATGTATTGATCACACTTGTTTTCCATTCATAATTTTCCACGACTCATTATTTCCCATGATACATCCATATCCATCCCGTTAGCCCCTTTGGATCTATTTGTTAGCTGGATCAATTCTTGTTAGGACTTTAGGTTAATAGTCAGAGCAGGACGGAAGGAGAGCATTGGGGCAGGAGTTTATTCACACCTCCTGTGGCTGACTAGGAGGGCTCGCCACCCCCCTCACCTTTCCTATGTCATTTCTCACTCTCTGGCACTGTCTTTGTTTCCCATGCCCCTCCTCCTGTTTTCCTGTTCCTTACAGGAGGCAAAGGGGATCTGAATGACACAGCCGGGGTGAGAGAGGGCAAATGTTTGCCTCATGCTAAGCAGCTACCCCTTCTCTCCATGTCCTCACTAATGAACAGCCAAGAAATGAACAGATGAAGGATGAGAAGTGGAGAAATAAGGACGGAAAAGTCCAAAGGTGTGTGGGAGGCCTGGAGAGCAGGGGAGCTGAAGGCAGGGATTTAAGATCTAGAGCAGGGATGACACTGGGTTTGCCTTGAGCAGCCGCCCCCTCTCTCTGGCCTCAGCTGTAAACTCAGGGGCCAGCCTCGATGGGCTCTAGGTCTGCCCAGGTACGACCAGGGAAGCCGTGGTTTGCAACGGGAAACTCCCGCAGCACACTTTTAAAATTAATTTATTAAAAAGAAAGCTGCCTGTGATCTGTATATTTCTACTCCATTATCAGTGCAGTTATATATGAGTGACTTATTTGAACCAATGTAAAAAAGGAAAAAAAAAAAAAGCACCAAAAGGCAGAAAAATGAAACAGGAGATGATACCACCAGACTCATTCTGGTAAGTGAGTAATTTGTTTATTCCTTCGGTACTTGGGGTTGCCACTAAATCTGGACTGGAGAAGCCAGTAAATATTTTTAATGTGACAAGAATATCAGAGCATTCTGTGCAAGGCACACTTTGTTACTCCAAGTTTTATTTCTTTTTTTATCATTAGCCATAACCTTTTGGGGCCTGATCTCAACCAAGAGCCACATGCAATCCTGATAAGGGTCAGAGGCCAGCTAAAGCCACCGCCACGTGCTGGGCCATCTGCCAGTAATTCACGTGACAGTGGTCAGGTCCCTCCAATATGTTGCAGATTTGTGACACAATTCAAGGATATTTGTTTTTATTGTGGTGTTACCATATATATCTTGGGCTGATCATGGGGAGGGGTTCAAAACCTCTTTAGACCCATACACCCTTTCCACCCAGCTGATACCATTTGCTTTGTGCATTTTGATCCACCTGCTAGCACGTGTATTCTCTTCTCTCCAATGCATTAAGTAAAGAACACACACACACACACACACACACACACACACACACATGCACCCATCTGCCCATCGTTGTGAAAACCTAATAAAAATAATAGCAAAGAAAGGCAGGGTTTATTTAATTTGGGTTAGACGTGAGCAACATTGATTTCCTTGTCTCAAGACAGCTCATATCTTGCAGAGGTTCTATAAAACTCCTAAAAGGCAAAGTAAAGCTGGAGAGGTTCCCTTAGCGACTCCTACCTGGCACACAGAGAGTTAAACTTAAGGGGAAAAAAAAATTGAAATGCAATCCTGGCTCATGTTACCCATTAGCTGGGTATATTGACCAAACTTATAGTCAGATAATGCAAACAATAACAAAGTTATTGATTGAAGAGATGTCAGGCAAATAGGTACTTATTATGATGCTGCTGATAAGCTCGGGGTCTCCCTCACGTGACAGTGACAGAGGCCTATTGATTCTGCAGTTGGTCATCCGTGGCTTCCAGCTGACACGGAATCTGCAGGCTGCTTCCACACGCAGGAGCTAGACTTCCCTAGCGTGGGGGGGGGGGGGGTGGGCGGGGGGCGAGATCACCTAAGAGAATGCCACCAAACTCTGGCTGTGGGGAAAGGAAGGGGTGACTCTACACCAAAAAGGAGCCCATGAGCAAAACCTTGCAGTGCCAGCGGGTCACAGAACACGGTGGGGCCGTGTCCTCCGTGGGCCACCTCCCTCCCCCGCGACCGGAGAGCACACACAAGGGCAGGTCCTTAAGCAGCTGTCACTAGCGCTGAGCTCTGAGCTGACCAGTAGGGGTGCGGAAGACAGATGAGACCCATAGACCCTCCCCACTGAAAACCAAATGTATCACCTCTCCAGCACATCTGCTCCCCAACCTGGGCCTTCCAGTTGGCAGGGAAATCTGGCCAGACGTTCTATTATTGCTTCTCCCAGCATGTGATCAGCCTGAGGCATTCATGGTTGATTGTCTAAATTTTAGATGTGAACCAGCAAAACACCGTCTCTCTTAGCGCTTTCAGTATTAGCCGATTATATGGCTGTGGAAGAGATGGAATAATACTCATTAGTTTTTTGGATGGCCTCGCAAGAAAAGGATGCTTGGTGCCTGCCAAACAGAACTGGTGATTGTTTTGACACTTGAGGGTGTGAGGGAGAGAGGGAAGCTGGTGTGGGAGTGTAGTGTAGAGGATGAGATGAGGAGGGGGTTATTTATTTCTTACTTTCCCATAGATGAGTCCGTAGATGATTTGCTGGTCTCGTATGTAACGGAACAAAACACTTTGTGTTCATCATAACTGGTTTTTCTTCATGCAGAATGACACCAAGGTATGGGATATTTACGCAAAGGTTAAGCTCTAGGAAGGAAGAGGAATTTCATTCATTCATTCATTCATTCATTCAGTAGATATCTACTGAGGGTCTACCATGTGCCTGGCTTGGTACACAGAGCTGGGTAGAGCAGTTGAACAAGGTAGCCAGTCCCTGCCCCTTGTTGGTTTCCATCTGATGACGGGTGGGGTGGGGGGGGGGGGGGGGTGGGAAGCAGTGTAGACACAGGTGGTGCGCAAACACGTTTAATTACTATTTTGGGAGATTTAGGTTGTTTCCAATTTTCTTGCCTCCCCTAAATAAACGATGGACCCCTTTTGGGGGTCTTGGAGTCTTCTGTGGGAAAACCGATACTGGTTTTAAAGTCATCCCTTTCTGAATTGGGATGTCCAGCCTTACAGATGTTGTTTTTTGAGACTTCTTTCTCGGAGTTATGTTTCAAAGCTTCCTTTTTTTTTTTTTTAATTTTTTTTTTCAACGTTTTTTATTTATTTTTGGGACAGAGAGAGACAGAGCATGAACGGGGGAGGGGCAGAGAGAGAGGGAGACACAGAATCGGAAACAGGCCCCAGGCTCCGAGCCATCAGCCCAGAGCCTGACGCGGGGCTCGAACTCACGGACCGCGAGATCGTGACCTGGCTGAAGTCGGACGCTTAGCCGACTGAGCCACCCAGGCGCCCCTCAAAGCTTCCTTTTAATATCCTCAGTCCTTTGAGGGCGAATCTAATTTGACTTTTAGAAATAGTCAAGCATCATCCGGCCTTACATCTGGTGAACGTGGCGAGGGTGAATCATCACCATCTTCTTTTGTTGTGAAGAATGTGTGGCTATACAGTAACGCGACTGATTTTGGGGTCGCGGGTAAGGCTTTTCAAAACACTCTAGAAGCAACTCAGGGGAGGACTTCTAAAGTGTTTTCAGCACCGGCAGCATCTTTGCTGTAGGGAAATGGAACAGACGGCACGCGGGCTTTGACGTCAGAGTGTCCCGGGTCTTGCCTGGATTCCTGTGCTGCCTCCCTGTGAAGCCGGGTACTTGGCCCCCTATGTGCCTCAAGTTGATCATTTGCAAAATGAAGCTAATTTTACCCATCACACAGACTTATGATGAGCGTTAAATAACATAAAATAACTACCAGTAAAGCATCTGGTACAGAGCCTGGCCTATGGCAGTTGTTATTATCGATAATACGTGAAGCACTTCCCAGAAGGAATACATTGAAGGGAACTACTTTTTTTCACCCCCCGCTTAAAACTGTAACTTCCAACATTTTGTAAAAGATATCAACTCCATGCTCAGGATAGTCGGATATTATCCGCTTGCTGCCCCAGATCCGCCCTCTACTTTTTTCCAACCTGCTCTGTATCCTGTGTGGACTGCATTGGGCAGACCCGAGTTCCCCAGATTCTGGATGGATTCAGACGAGGGTGGCACTGACAGGTAGGCAGAGAAGAGAGTGGGGTGTTCATCTGCCCAGCTCGCTTTCCCAGAAGGTGCAGCCTTCTCCCCGAGGCCACAACTCTCAGGTCCCAGCCCCGCTGGGCGGCTCCCTCCCCCTCTCACCTAGGGCAGGTGACGGTTCTGAAATGCTAGCCCCAAGGTGCCTCACTGTCCTTGTGGGTTTCTCTTAACCCTACCCACACTCACAAATAAACTCTTCATTAACTAACTCTTCCTTAAGTTACCCTAGCTGGATCGCTGACTGATACACATAGTTAGTTTCTGGTTTTGGTCTAGTCAAGCCCTAAGGTTGCGATTAAAGTGATTTGATTGTGCTGACTGTGTCTGGAAAGAGAATAGGATCTTATAAATTTTGAGCTATGCAAAGAGCAGAATTTCTCAGAGATGCTGAGAGCAGTCTTCAGAAATGCATACGCCTGACGCTGTTTGCTTTCTAGGCAAACCGTGGGATCTCCCTCTTCCCTCTGTCCTCCAGTAACGTTACACATGTCTTCATGTTAAGTGCTTGCATTGTCTTATTCTGACAATAAGGAGCACTCAGAATAAGTAATGCTCCTCAGTGAGTCACAAATGGAATCTGTGTCAGCCAGTGTCGTGAAATGGATCTATAACTGGCTTTTTGTCCCTCAATTTGAGATGATCTAATTCAATTTCTATGATTTATAGCTTGGGAGAAGACACTCTCTGTCCCCCTCCCGAACTTTCATTCTGTTTCTTATTCCCAAATTTCCTGGGATCTGAAGGGAATTCATTTCTGAAGGCAAACGAGCCTATTACCACAGCCTACTGCTAATGATTGTCATTTTGGTTTACTATTGCTGTTAACACAGGACATGTGAAGTGTCACCAAAACCAATCTGCGTCTCTGCTATTGAGATGAAATTTCTTTTGTAGGGCAAACAAACAAGTTTTTTGAGAAGTTGAAATCATGAGGACAGTGTAATGGCTGGTCTGGTTGCCGACATGAACTAGTTTTTTTTTTAAAGATTTTTATTTTTGTAAATGTTTATTTTTGAGACACACACACACACACACACACAGTGCAAACAAGGGAGGGGCAGAGAGAGAGGGAGACACAGAGTCTGAAACAGGCTTGAGTCTGAGCTGTCCACATAGAGCCCGATGCGGGGCCTGAACCCATGAACCAGTGAGATCATGACCTGAGCTGAAGTCGGATGCTCAACTGACTGAGCCACCCAGGCGCCCCAACCAACATGAACTAATTTAAGGATGAGCGGAGGGCTGTGGTAGCTTCTGTAGTGGCCACTGCCCAGCCTGCATCCTTCTACCAGGCTGGCACATTATCTCCAGCTTCCCTTTCTCCAAGGAATTGCCCGGGGCCAACAGGAGCTGCCGGACAGGAGGCTACTGTCCTCTCCAGCCATCCTGTGGTAAATGATTGACATGATGGCACAGAAGGCAAAACTCCTTGCCTAAAGGGCTGCACCTCGGCCGGGGCCTCCCTTGCTTCGCTCTTCCCTACTCTGTCCCTTTCACCTTCTGACAGTTTTCTCTTTTGAGTACATCCTCAGTAAATCATGCACCCCCTTGAATTCCCATCTCAGGCTCTGCTTCAGGAAGCCTGGCCCTTCTCCTGATCTTATGGCTGGAGAAATGGTAAGTGTGAGAGGTGGAGAGAGAAAGGTGCTCTTCCTCTGTGGTGCACGCAGTGGATTTGACAGCCGCTGCTTCTCAGATGCTCTTGGGATAAATAGACGCCATTTTGATGACCGCATATGACACGTCAGTGGACCAAACAGTTGTTTGAGCTCTGACTTTCACCGGGAGTGAGAAGACTTTAAACATCCTGACCCTCAACTGTCTCTGGATAGCTTATGTCACCAAAATTCTTGAGTCAGAGACACTGGTTGCCACTTGCTCTGCTGAGAGCATTTGGCCAGATCTTTCGTCCATGAGCCTTTGGTTGTGGTCCTAGGTCCCTGGTGTTTTTGATGATTTGCCAACGTGGCCTTGGACTATCTGGGAACTCCTTGCTCTTCCTTTTTGGAAAGTGCCCTCTCCCTTCCTTTTTGCCAAATCGAGCCCCTCATCACACAGAAGCCTAAATCAATCTCTGAGGGACCCTGTCTCTGTGGCCACTCTGGGCACTACTGTATCCCGCTGACATTCATGAAGCCTAATTCTACAGAGCTGTACTTGAATCGAAGGCACCTGTACCCTTCTTTTAAAAAAAAAATTTAAAAAAATGTGTGGTATAACATACATAAAAGACCTACATCTCAAGCATGCAGGTGGCTGAATTTTTACCTGTGTATTTTCCCCAGAAACTGCCACATGGATCAAGATCTAGAACGTTTCCAGTGCCCCATGCTCCTTCTCAGTCTATTATCATCCACCCGCCAGTAAGAGGTAAGCACTCTTCTGACTTCTAATTACAGACTAGGTGCAGCATTCTTGGACTTCATATAAAATGGAATCATGCAGTATGTATTCCTTTGTGTCTGGCCTCCTTCACTCATTGTTATGCCTGTGAGAGCCACCTCCTGTTTGTTCTTTTGTTTACAGCTTTTCTTGTTGCATGTTTTAATATTCTGTATGTTTTTGCCCTGTTTCCCCTTTTACCTTGCATACTTCTTGGAGTATAGGCTGTATCTTTTATGTATTTCTTATATGAGCATATCGTGGACGTTTACAAATATTCCCTGGGTGAATGCTGACTGATTCCTGTTCATATGGTACTTAGTGAAAGCAAGCTTTTGTCTTCTCTTCCTGTTGTATGTGTAGTTGAAGTCGTGTCTTCTCTTCCTGTTGTATGTGTAGTTGAAATGGTTATGTCTGGGGCTGCAGCACGTTTTACTGTGAAGTAACAACAGTAATAAATATTTATAGGACCTGTATCCAAGGCGTCTATAGTGACTTGCAGTTTCTAAGTTCATCTTTTCATTTTCTCTTAGAGCTTGGCAGGAAAGCCACCGAGGTCATTCTGCTGAAGGGGGGAGGCTAAGATGTGCTGAGGTGAAGTCTCCGACCCCGAGTCCTAGCGAACCTTAGTGGCAAAACTGAAGGTCTTACCTAGTTTTAGCTCATTCTCTCTCTTGGATTCAATCCCATGTTTCTCTCATCCCTGTTTCCAAGGCAAGAGATGCATTAGTACAACCACAAATATTAGTAGAGGTTTAACGTTTTGGAATCCTGTCATTATAGGAGTTATGTTACTGCTTCATTCTATGTGTGTGGGGGTGTTACCGGCTTGTCTTTAAACTTATTTTGTCCTCTAGCTTTTGTGATACTCTTTAAAGGCGTTACTTTAAAATAAATCAGGTGTAGGAAGTTACAGATTTACCGACCTGATAAGGGGAGGGGTTAACTGATGCCTCTCCATGGTAAAGGTACCTGATGTTTTCTGTTTCTGGGGAATTCAGTACACTGGGGACCATAGTTCAAGAGAGGCCAGGGTGCTGACCAGCTTCTTGCCACATCTTTTTGGGCCACAATCTTTCTTTGTTTCCTGTGGATCACATGTCCTCTTTATAATAGAAATGAGTGGGGAATAGGATTCATTCGATAAGAAGAAGAGTGATGCCCCCCTTGGCTAGATATTTGAAGTCCTTTATTGTTATTTGATCCACAAACACACGCAATAGTAGATAACATCCAGTGGGCACTGGCCAGCTACAGGAGCTACGGAAATTTGAGAGTTTTCAGAGAACTTGTAAGACTAAAGTCAAATCTATCTTCCCCTTTTTTGTCTTAAATTTCAATTTCATTTTCATTCATGTCGTTTGATCTGTGGTCTGTTGTGGAGGGAGGAAAAACACTTTTTCCTTCTACCTTTCTAGGTTTTCAGCTGGGGCCCCCGTAACAATGGAGAGACGAATATTTGTTTAATATTTTACTATAAGTTTCATGTGACACGGGAGCCTTCATAAGGAGATGAAGACCTAAAGAAAGGGCTGGCCCTCAGTGTTTTTATGCTGTAGGTTTGATAAAGAATTGAAAGTTATGGGGAAATGTGATAGGACAAAGGGGTACGAGCTAAAGGTAGTAAACGGAGGGTAGTAAACTTAGCAAGGCCTGTTTGTTAAGATTCCTGGTCTTGGAAGACAAGGTTGTTCGTTTCTTCCGGGGATAGGGAGGGTGCCTCTCAACTGAGAATCGTCATTTTTTAAATTTTTGTTCATTTTTTTCAGATGGGGGAGGGGCAGAGGGCGAGAGCATCTTTTTTTTTTTTAATTTTAAAATTTTATTTAAATCCAAGTTAGTTAACATAAGATGTAATAATGATTTCAGGAGTAGACTTTAGTGATTCATCACTTACATATAATACCCAGTGCTCGTCCCCAAAAATAGCCTCCTTAGTGCCCATCACCCATTTAGTCCCTCCCTTCCCCCACCCCTCCAGCCCCCCTTAGTTTGTTCTCTGTATTTAAGAGAGAGAGAGGGGGCGGGTGGAATCTTAGGCAAGCTCCATGCTCAGCACAGAGCCCGATGTGGGGCTCAGTCCCATGACTCTGGGATCATAACCTGAGCCGAAATCGAGAGTTGGATGCTCAACCGACTGAGCCATGCAGGCGCCCCAACCTAGGGTCTTATCACCTGCTTTAGGGGAGAAGGGGTAAGTTAGTGAATCCTTCCTACACTCGGTGTTTCTCAGATTCCTTTAGTTTAAGATATTCAACATGCTGAGGTGCCGTATTTTGTGGCAGTATGTCCTGAACCCCATCATTTGGTACATTAAAAATCTCTTGGTATCATCAGTATTTCATTACTTGTTGACAAATGGACTGAAATGGGAATTTATCCCAATTTCTAGCTTCTGTCTGTTTTTTTTAATCAGCCTAAAATCATGCCTGGGATAATTGTAATTTTTTCTTAACTTCTAGGGTGATTTAACAAGAAGCTTTAAGAACAACAATATATATTAATGGCAAATGGGCTCCCAGTGTTGAGATCTGTTTAAGTGTTTTTGATTCTTTAAGCTCACATAATGAAGGTACTGAACTAACAAATAAATAACTGTTCTTGGAAGAAAACCCCACATCAGAGTAAATATTAACAAAGGATCTGGTTATGGCACACATTGAACTTCAGGTAATTATGTTCTTTATTTTGAAAAAAAGTTCAAAATGCCGCATAGATGCTCAGTCCAGGAAGGAAAAGGCTTTACAATTTACATTGTTCATGGGATGCTGTGACAATAAACAGAATTGCTCTTCTGGAAGCATCTGTTAAGCCAATTACATGGCAAATTTTCAAGTTCTAGAATGGGTAGGTTTGCAATTGGTGAAAACTTTGATAACCAAGAGAAGACATGATCTAGAGAAGAGAGCAGGTGATAAACAGAATCCTGATGGTGTCTGTTTTAATGCAACCTGGAAATTAGACACTTTTACATGCAATATTTTTTTTTTTTCACATAACAGTTCCCAAATAAACAGTTAAAGTGGTTTTAGGTGATTAAAGCAATATAGAAGATTAGTTTTGTTATGTATAATCACCTTTGCTTCTCCTTTATTGATGAAAAGAACTCTTCTCAGCGGGTTGTGTTATCTATTTTAGATGTTGCCTGATCTTGTTTTTTAAATGTAAATCAGCTTTTTAATCTTTTTTTATGTAAATTTGATAGCCCGTACCAACAATTATTCAGCTTTGTTGCAGCTCCCTCTTTAGAACTGTCTCTGTTTTATGTTTAATTGTCCTAATTGTCCAAATTTGAATAAACCTGGAGAACAGCAATGGAGATCATTACTTGTTTTTAAATTTACAAAAAGGTTTAAGCACTCCTTCCTGAACTTCCCTTTAATTCTTTACACTGTTAATTATGATCTGGGAGATTGGAAAACCTTGTTATTGTCCCCAGAGCTGCTACTCCAAATTATAGGTTTGTTTATTTTTGTTTTACTACTTTATATCAGACTTCTCCTTCTTGTGAACATGATAAAAAGCTCATCAGAGAAAATTTAGATTCACTTTTTAATCAGTGCAGGATTTTAGCAAGGGGGTATCTACATGAAGATATACATTATGTATTTTTAGAAGTTGGAGCCCGTAACTCTAGTCCAGGAAAGGGAATTCATCCATTTCATATCCATCTATCACCCATCCATCCATCCATCTATCTTTCCACCACCCACCCATCTATCCACCCACGTAGCCATCCAACTAGCCATCAACTTATGGAGGGCTTGAACTGGATGACACATCGATTCAATAAGATTATGTTCTGATTTAATAATTTTTAGCAAATGAGTAGATTAGATTCTAGGTCAAAACTGAATTTTTAAGTTGATTTATTGCATAACTTAATTGGAGAAAACAAAAACAAAAGAAGGAAACCTACAGGAGTCTTATCTCTGTTCACTGAGGTTCTTTGCAGCTTGGGGTTTTATGCTTTGATTCAGATCAAGGCGGCCTTGGTGCGGAGACAGAGCAGTCGATTGAGCAGTTGAGCCTGAGACACTGTGTGTCTGATCGATCTGTGGCCAGCCCACCTATGTCCGATATGTTTCTGTCCCATGCACCTATGTCCTGTATGACGTCTCTCACTGGGACTCTTTCCTACCACCACTCTAAAGAGAAGCCACTTTCTCGGGTTTAGAGATGCTTGGATTAAGCAATGAGGTATGTTAATTTCTGGTCAATCTCACATGCCAGTTAGTGGGTTCAGATGTCAGTGAGAGAAATGTTTCATGTCATATAAGCTGTCACATATAGCTACACAGATAAGTAACTTGACTGGTTTTTGTGGCCAGATCTCTTCAGGATTGCCTAAAGAGACAGCACTGCCATGACTTGAGCAAGTCACTGAAAACTTCTAAGGTTAATTTTCTGTCCTGTGAGGCCAGGGGTAGGAATAATTCTCAGGGGTGCAATAGAAGGAGAACAGACAAGCGCCAGTGTTTTAAAGAAGCTCCATTATCATACACAAGGTCAGATCAAATGAAAATGAAATGTTCTCTCGCAGCATCCCTGACTTTCGGCAAGTGAATTCTAGTCATGCTCTGTATTCACAGACAGGAAATGTCTATTCAGAAGGAATGAATAATAGATAACTACTTTCTTTGCTTTACACCTAGTTATAATTCTACAACTAACATAATATTAAATGAGTTCCCTTCCTCCCAGTGATGTTTCATATTCGAGTTACATACCGTAACCTCAGAACTCAACAGCGTGAAAAATCAAACAGCTGGGGAAAAATGCATCTTTAATTTTCCCACCAATTTACCACCCCCTGCCCTCTTGCTCCAGATTATCTGCCCAGTTCTTAGGCAAATGCTATGTTCTCAGTCCCTCTATTCTCATAAAGATGATGGACCCCAGCCAGTCTTAGCTCCAGCTTTTCAGGTCCCGTTTTTATTTGCTGGGTTTTAAAAGCAAGGTTTACTTTCACTGTGGCACATTAAATACCTCATTTGCTGAATCATACCTCGAATAAATTTAACAAAATTGTTTTTGCAATTGCAAAAACAGTAGTGCTCATTTTTAGTGTTATATAGCTCATGAATAATAATTTATGTTTGGTAAAAAAATAGTAATAAGGACCTAGGATGGGGTATAAGAATTGTAAACTATGTTGTTCTACACGGTATATTAATAGTAAGAATAAAGAGAACCAGAATCAAAGAATGACATAACTTTGGGAAGAAATCATAGACATAGTTTTATTGACTGTTCATTGAAAAAGTGAGGGGACAACAGTTCGGAGAGATGAAATGACTTGTTCAAGGTCACACAGCTGGTTAGCTCCAGAATTGGCCCAAAACTTCACAGTTTTTGGCTCCTGGTCCAGCACACTCTCCATCACAACATGCAGCCTCTTAGTTTGTTGGTTTTGGGTCAGAAATATAATTAACACAGGGCAGGAAGCCTAGATTATGAAAAAGTTGGAGGGGAATCTAATGAAAACCAAGCTTTGTGAAAGTCGACCTGTTTTATGATATATTCATGGTGTCTGACTGCATTTGGAGTTTGGTGAGTGTCTCTTCTTTCCTCTTTGACCTGCTGGTCCTCTTCCTAAACTGGTGATTTAAGGGTCTACAGAGAGTACACAAATTCTTGCTGAGTGGTGAAAGTAATACAATACTAAATAACAAGAAACAAACATGTACCGAGAAAGTAAAAAAAAAAAAAAAAATACTGAAGAGAGTACTATAGGAATAAAAGTAGCACTTCTGTGGTGTGCCGGGGAGGCTCATTCGGTTGAGTATTGGACTCTAGATTTTGGCTTGGGTCATGGTCTCAGGGGTGGTGAGATCAAGCCCTGTGTCTGAGTCCATGCCGAGCACGGAGCCTGCTTGGGACTCTCTCTCTCCCTCTCTCTCTGCCCCTCCCCTGCTCATGCGTGCTCTCTGGCTCTCTCTCTCTGAAAATAAATAAACTTGAAAAAAAAGCAGTACTGTTGCAAGAATTCTGATATGAGGTGAAAAGCAGTGGATGGGGAACCCTTGTTCTGTAAGTTTAGTTGTGATTAATAAGGAAAAGTAGTATTTGGTGTTGAAGGGGAGTGGAGTATACCACCTCAGAATGGACCCCTTTAATTTTTTTCTTTTAACGTTTATTTTATTTTTTGAGACAGGGAGAGACAGAGCATGAACAGGGGAGGGTCAGAGAGAGAGGGAGACACAGAATCCGAAGCAGGCTCCAGGTTCTGAGCTGTCAGCACAGAGCCCGACGCAGGGCTCGAACTCATGGACCGTGAGATCATGACCTGAGCCGAAGTCGGACACTTAACTGACTGAGCCACCCAGGCGCCCCAGAATGGACCCCTTTAGCATGTGGATTACTTTGAACTGAAGGCAGTCAAGAGCCAGTAGACTCAGGAAAAACTTCTACCTATCCCTTACCAGCCTTAATTAATTAATTAACTAATGTTTATGTTTATTTTTATTCAAGTTCGTTAACATACAGTATGGTCTTGGCTTCAGGTGTAGAACCCAGTGATTCATCGCTTACATAGCACACCTAGTGCTCATTGTGAAAAGTGCCCTCCTCGATGCCCATCATCCATTGAACCCATCCCCCCCCACCCCCCTACCCCCCACAGCCCCACCAACCCTCAGTTTGTTCTCTGTATTCAAGAGTCTCTTATGGTTTGCCTCCCTCTCTGGTTTTATCTTATTTTGCCTTCCTTTCCCCTATGTTCGTCTGCTGTGTTTCCCAAATTCCGCTTATGAGTGAAATCATGGGATATCTGTCTTTCTCTGACTCCTTTTGCTTCGCATAATACCCTCTAGTTTCATCCGTGTTGTGGCAAGTGGCAAGATTTCATTCTTTTTCATTGTTGAGTATAAAGAAGATACGGTGTATATATATATGTGTGTGTATATATATATATACATATATATGTGTATATATATATGTATATATATACACACATATATATATATGCGATGGAATACTACTTGGCCTTAAAGAATTTAGGTAGGCGTCCTGGCTCAGAAAGAGAGCTATTACCAGAGATAGCATTTTTTCTTGAAAGACCTACCTGCATGGCAGGGAAAACATCTGATTACTGAACATGGGCTCTTGTTATCTTCCTGTGAGTTGCCCCCCTCCATACACACTTGGAAGCCCCAGACCCCTATCACATTCCTTAGCTCAGGATGGCACACAAGCCTCAATTCTCTGACTGCCATTGAGTCTCATATCTTTGGAGGGTTTTGTTTGTACAGAATTACATTTAGGTTTTTTTGGTTGTTGTTAACTTGTCTTATGTTGACTTAATTATTTAGACCAGCCAAGGAACCTAGACTATACTGTCAAATGATAATATAAAGGTATGGCTGCTTGAAAACCAAAATAATATGGACACAAAAGGGGCGGGGTTTAAGACTCTGATGCAGACCCATTGGTCCCACAGAGATGCAACAGAGATCTGAAGGATTGTAAATTAACAACAATCCCACATAGAATCCTATATCTTGTTTAAATATATATGCATCTATATACACACGCACATAAGTATGTGTATGCATATAATGTATATGCGTGTATGATGCGTGTGGGTTTGGTTTCCATCCTGCAGGGTGGAATTCTTTAGTTATATGTGAAAACCCATTGATAAAGAACATCCCCAGGAATTGCTTGAGATGCCAAGTGGGCCTCCTTAACAATTACAGTCAAGATACTGAGAGAGGAAGGCTAGAAAAGTAGCACTCTTCCAGAATGGCTCATTCCTCCCAGGTTGGGACTTCCATTACCCCTCTCTCCACCCCTACCTAGTAATAGCCAGTGTCTTCTCACAAGGTCCTGGGCTACTGAATTTTCTGTCTTGATAGACACTCTTGAAGAAGCTTCTATGCTTCTATCAGTCAGCATCTGTGTAAAAATTATCTTCCTATATCTCTCTTCAGAGGTGTGATTTTGTGAAGAGAGAGATGATGAGGCTGTTATCTGGCCCTGGTGACACAATCTCTCATGGGATCGCCTCAGTTAAGTCACTCTATCAGAGTGAGGAGACTAGAAGTTTTAAGTCCTCCTAGATATGATCATTTTTTTTTAAACATGATTATTCTTTTGGTTATTGACTGATATTACCAATTCCAGTTGATATCAGAATGCCATCATTCTATTTTTTTTAATTATTTTAATGTTTATTTATTTTTGAGACAGAGAGAGACAGAGCATGAATGGGGGAGGGGCAGAGAGAGAGGGAGACACAGAATCGGAAGCAGGCTCCAGGCTCCGAGCCATCAGCCCAGAGCCTGATGCGGGGCTCGAACCCACGAACCATGAGATCGCGACCTGAGCTGAAGTCGGACGCTCAACCGACTGGGCCACACAGGCTCCCCAACCATCATTCTATTTTATATGTATTTCAAATTGACATTTATATATTATTTTTGTATGGATTTTTATTTACTTTAACTTCTATTGACTTAATTTTTTGCATTCCCTATCCTAAGGAGTTCCTTCATGATATCTAGTTACCTGGGAGGTTGAATTTTATTCGGAATGCTGATTGGTGAGCACAGAGTAAAATTTGCCTTGGGAAGATATTTTACGTAAACTCTGAAAAGCCAGATGAAACATCTCTACTTCAAACTGAATACATCGCTGTGACACCACAGAATGGAATCCCCAAATTCAGTACCTTTTCCATCAAAAGTATGAGTTCCTTTGGAGTAGAGAAAGTGATGAGGAACGAATCTGATGAGCTATATGTGATGGGCGGAATGGCCTCCAAAGGTGTCCAAGCCCTGCTCCCTGGAATGTGTTTCCTTGCATGATAAAAGGGGCTTTGCATCTGCAATTATGGTTATGGATGTGGATAATCCAGGTGGGCCCTTCGAAGCAGAGAACGGTCTCTGGTTGGAGTCAAAGATATGCAGTGAAATAGGAGGCAGGAGAGGGAATCCAAGAGAGAGGCTCCAAGTGTGAGAAGGGCATCAAAGTGCTGTTACCTGCCCTGAGCACAGGGAGACACCTGCCGGGGCGAAGAGAGGTCTCTAGGAGTTGACGGCAGCTCCTGGCTGACAGCAGGCGAGCAAACAGGGACTTCAATCCTACAACCGCAAGGAACGAAATTCTGACAACTGAAAAAGCTTGGAAGTAGATTCTTCCCCAGGGCCTCCAGAAAAGAAAGCAGCTCTTGATTCTGCCTTGTGAGACCTGGAGCAGAGAAAACCCTTGAGCCCTGCTCTGCCCGCACTTCTGACCCACGAGAAGTTACAAAATAATAAATGAATGTTATTTTAAGCCTGGAGATGTGTGGCAATTTGTTACTGTAGCAAGAGAAAACCAAAACACTGTGTTAGTATGTTCAAGTTCAGTCTAAGAAAATAATCTGAGAAAAACAACACAGTTGTGTGTGTGAGCCCCCCCCCCCCCCCCAAACAGAATTGGAAGGACAAGGACAGTAAAATACCAGTCAAGGTCATTCAAATACCGACTGTTATTTGTAAGATAATGAAAAGCAAACATCTGGTTCTTTGCATAATTTTGATCAAAGGAACATAATATGTTTTGCACACGTTTGGAGGAAAACCAGCTGCATTAAGATTTTCATCAGGGAACAACTAATGTCAACCTGGGATCCAGGATGAGGAACCTCTCCCTGTGTGATGATGACAAGGAGGTGAATGTACAAATCTAATTTGGGCAAGTAAGTGAGCAGTCACAGAGTGCCCAGCAGAAGATACAGGCCACCTCAGGGAGCCTGGGTGGCTCAGTCAGTTGAGTGTCTGACTCTTGACTTCGGATCAGGTCATGATCTCACGGTTGTGAGGTCGAGCCCTGTATTAGGCTCTGCGCTGAGTGTGGAGTCTGCTTGGGATTCTCTCTCTCTCTCTCTCTCTCTCTCTGCCCCTCCCCCTCAAAATAAATAAATAAATTTAAGAAAAAAGAAGGTATAGGTCACCTCAGTCCACATACTGGGTGGAAACCAGGGTGAAGTCAAAAGAAAGAGGGAAGAGAGAAGGACTTTTCTCGGGGCGCACTTTTCATGCGCATCTGTCACTTTCAGTTGACAGACTTCTGCTGGCCCTTCCTGTTGGCTCCAGGCTTGGACATCTGAAACAGGGCTGGCCCATCCACGGATTGCTTCCTATCTTGCCATAGAGATTGGCTCCAGATGTGACCAAAAGGTAGCCCAGAGAGCACCAGGACCTTCTCTGGGACTGAGGGGAAGGCGCTGCTCTGTGCTGGTGTCGCTAACTTGGTGAGATAGGTTCTCAGATTGCTGGTTTCCTCTGGTCCCCCATGTGAGGAAGGCGTATCTGGGAGTGAAGTCAGCGCAGACCGAGTAGGACAGAGATGATGGAACAAAGCACACACCACTAGGTCCAGTGCAATCTCTGCACTGTGCCAACTTTCTCAGTCGCTTGGCTTAAAGTAATCGGAGGTGGATTTTTGTCCCTCGGTATAGAAAGGGTCGTGACAAAACTGTCTCGTTTTACCGTGTCAGAGCAGACGACTTGCAAATCTCATTACTTCTTGATTTGCCTTTAGAGCATCCACGCTGGAGACAATTTCTGACACTCAGACTTGAATGTGTTTAAACTGAACTAAACATGACCCTTTTTTTTTAAAAAAAAATGTTTATTTATTTTTGAGAGAGATAGAGAGAGACAGAGCGCGAGCAGGGGAGGGGCAGAGAGAGACGGAGACACAGAATCTGAAGCAGGCTCCAGGCTCCGAGCTGTCAGCACAGAGCCCGAGGCGGGGCTTGAACTCATGAACCGTGAGATCATGACCTGAGCTGCAGTCGGACGCTTAACTAACTGAGCCACCCAGGTGCCCCTGAACTAATCATGACCTTTACTCTTCTTCCTACCATTCATTGTGATCCTCCCCCCCATGCACCTGACCTTACCTCTTTTTCTGTTAGGGTTGGGGACATGGTTGGATAGTAAGCACTTCTTGATTCTTTCTTCTGTGAACGGCCCTTCTCTTCTTTGGGTATTTGTTTCTCCCACACTCCAAATGAATTTGGTGGCTCCTCTACCCGAAATTGGTGCACCACTCTCTAGAAACTATCCTGGGTCCAGGGATGGGCACGTGACCCAAGCTGGTTTCTGTCACTTGCAGCCTTACACAGTGCTGGCAAGTCAAAGTTCAGATATCTCCCGTGCCTCCCTCCAACCAGCCTGCTCATCCTCAGGTCCTTTAGTTTGGTGAGATGTTTTCTATCTCCCCTTTTCTCTTCTCATCTGGATTCACATTTTACCTAATTATATGAGAAATAAGTGTGCAGTGAAGATGTAGAAAATAAAAACAAGAGTGACAGAAAAATACAATTCCCTGCTTCTAAGGGTTTATACGATTAGATTGGGCTCACCTGTATAGTCCCTGTCCATGACCTTAATTACCTCTGTGAAGTCCCGTTTGCCATGCTAGGAAACACCCTCAACAGGCTCCAGAGAGCAGTGCTGGGACATCTCTGGGGGCCATTCTCCCTTTGGGGGCCACATCTAGCTTATCAATTTGGTTCCTTATCACTTTTTCCCGGCCAAAGGAACTCATACTCTTGATGTAAAAGTGTACTGAATTTGGGATTGTCATTATCTGGTCATCAGAGCAGTGTATTTGGTTATGGAGTAAGGATATTTCATCAGGGTTTTCTAGAGTTTGCATAAAATATCCTCCCAAAGCAATTTTTACTCTGTACTTACCAACCAGCATTCTGATGAAAATTCACCTCCTAGGTAACTTGATGTCAAGAAGAGACTTCCCAGGATAGGGAACGCAAATAATTGGGTCAGTAGAAATTAAAATATATGTTAAATATAAATGTAAAATAATAAAGAAATTAAATTATAAATGTAAATCTATTATCTATAACAATAATTATATAACACATAATTATAATCTATAATTAGGCCATTGGCATACTATGCTGACATTTTGGTTTATTTCCCTTAAGTCAGTTTGCTTATGTATTCATTTATTTATTCAATTTTACTTTTGTTTATTCTTATCTGATGCAATCAGACCCAGTGGTTGGTCAGCTCATCAAAATATTCAGTTAACTTGATGTAATGGAAAGTAAATTCGGTTTATAGTAGGAAGACCTCAGTTATTCTGAGCAAATCACTTAATTGTGATATGGTAGAAAGATGCCGGGATTTGGAGCCAGAGGATCCTGGGTTTATCTCCAGCTCTGTCACTTTCTGTGTAGCCTTGAGGCAAGTAAAAACTTAACTAAGCCACTGAGTGTAAGATTCGTTGTCTAGAAAATGGGATCAAGGATAGATACCACCTGGCAGGGTTGGCCTCCAAATCAATGATAATGTGAGCAGAGCGGGTATTACTATGCCCAGCACATAGTATGCACTCAATAAATGGTAAGAATAACTAACAAACAAAGAAACTCAGTTAAACTAGAAATTACAAAAAAAATGATAAATGCATCATATGAACACATGGCATACACAGCACAGTCTCACCTCTATTCTGATGTAGGGCTGAGGCTTCTTCTTTGAGCATGAGTCTGCTGCATGACATCTGCATGGTCTCGCTTGCATTAAATGCATCTCTAATAGGCCACAGTTTCCAGTTTTTATCTGTTTAAAGTGGAGTGAGAATGTAGAACCACTTGCAAAGCAACCTGAGTCCAGAATTCTAGAATTTTATTTATTTCCCCCTGTTCTTGCATGGCTGTGTTTCCCGCAACTGACTGATACAATTTCCTCCAATAACCAGCCTTCACCAAGCCTTTCTAATGATTCGAAAACTTTGTTTTTGTAAACACAACTCTCTTCACACACACACTTCATTGCTTTCCATAATTGGTTAAATCACACGATTGCAACAACAAATACAAATGGCATTAACAGTTTTGGGATAAAGGAGTTCAGTTGAGGGGTGCTTGGGTGGCTCAGTCAGTTGAGGATCCGACTCTTGGTTTGGCTCGGGTCATGATCCCAAGGTCATGGGATTGAGCCCCGCATCAGTCTGCTTAAGATTCTCTCTCTCTCTCTCTCTCTCTCTCTCTGTCCCTTTCCCCAACTTGCAATCTCTTTCTCTCTCTGTCTAAAATAAAAAAAAAAAGGAGTTTAATTTATAGTAGAGTGTCTTAGAGAGGAATCTACTAACACAATTTCATTCATTCATCCACTCATTCATTCAATATTTGTTTAGTGACATCTCTATGCCAGACACTGACTATTACGTCAGGCACCTGGGAATATAGGAATGAACAAAACTGACAAAAACATTTGCCCTTCAGGAGCGTCCATCTAGTGCTAGCATGCAGAGTGCTGGGCCATCACTCAGCACATTTTACCAAGGGAATAACACCATTGGCTAATGAAATAAGTTGGTCAGTTAAAAGCACCCCCGCCCCCCACTGTATTTTCCCTTGTTCTAATCCTCCTGCTTAACCTGAGGTGATTTCAAACTCTCTTTGTCCTTTATGCCTTACATCTTTTTTGTTGTCAATTTCTCCCAAAGTTTTCTCTGCAATCGCTCTTGGCAAATTACAGGGAAGAGTCACCTTGTGGGTATCTCCACCTCAAAAATTTTTCTTTTCCAATGCATCTCATGAGCAGATGCTAGAATCATAGTCTTTGGGAAGTATTTTCGCCATCACACCCTGAACGATAGGGCTGGTTTCATGACTGGCGCATTCATGCAGGGCTCCAGGCTCAGAAGGGTTCCGCACTCGATTTAATGCTCTCCTGTCATGGTGTTGAAATTCTTAATAATTTTTGAACAAGGGACCCCAAAGTTTTGTTTTGTACTGGGCCCCGAAAATTATGTGGCTGGCCTGCTTAAAGGACCAATGGTAGCTTGTTCATTTTGACCCTGTTAAATCTAAACTCTTCTTCTGCCTACTCCCTAAAGAGAATGCCCACCCATGAAAGCGACTGCTAACCTCTCATTTTAACCTCTCCTTGATGGAATCTTCGAGGTTAGCCAGACCAGCTGCCCTTTCACGAATTTCACCCACTTCCACAATTGTGTTGTGGCTTAAGCTGCTCTGTTTGGTGGGAACGGGCTCCATGTTTTCTCTGCTCCAACCTGACTTCCCAGTCCTTTATAATCGGACTCGGAAATCACTCCCCTCCAACCTGAGTGTGTTCTCTCTCAGTATTAATGGAATTAAGCTTTCTAACAAAATAATAATGAGAGCCACCCCCTGGCTCAGTGTTTACTGTGGGCCTCCTTGGCATGGAACTAAATGCTTTGCAGGCATGATCAGATCTTTGCATAGAGTTCTGCATTTTCTCTCCAATTTGGGGTGTGCTTATTCAGTATGGTCTGACTCTCTGTGTAGCCTTCGCGTTTTCTGAGCCCATAGGTCATGTCTTCTTCATTCATTTGTACTCTCCTGGTGCCATGCACATGGTGTTTGGTATAGTGCCAGGGCTCTGTGCCTATTGCCAGTTGACTGACAAAATATTAATAAAAGCTGAAAGTGTAAAGTACCACACTTCTTTCTTCCACGATTTTTTTTTTTTTTTTTTTTTTTTTTTTTTTTTTTTGCAGCTAGCTGTATCCTATGAAGACTTTGCTGGCCTGGGGACTTTTAAAACTGGTCTGCACCATAACTTGAAGTAATTGTTCTTGTGATTGAAGCTAACAACTATATAATGCCTGCTAGGCATAATGCCAAGACATGATTTGATTTCAGGTTAAATTTGCAGCTAAGTTGATTTTGCAAAATGTGCCCACATGTGCTCAGGCAGTATGAATGCCCTCCCTACCTCCATGCACCCTCAAAAGTGCACTTGTCCACAGAGTCGGAGATCCGTCACTTGTTGGGATCTTTGACCCTGCGCATTGAAGGCTGAGGCCTCCAAGACTAATTAGAAACAATTGTTGACCAGCGTCTGCCAAATGTAAAATGCCATATTCAGATGCCTTTAGGACGTCCATAAAAACAGCCAAAAAGGGGGCAAGAGTATTTATCAAGTCAAGGGAGCCTCATGCCTAATAACAGTGAGCTGTTTTTTGCTGTTAAGAAATGAGTAGACCTGTCAGGAGAATGTTCAACATAAGCTAATGTCAAACTTGCTGGCATAACTTATTCACTGCAGGGTTCCCATCTGTGAAGTTGCTGGGGAGGTGGCTGCCTCCATGTGATTCTTTAGATTTGTCAGTTAAATTAGATATCCAAGGGCAAAACCAACTGACAGGGGCATTATGGGACACTCCTGGAGGATTCAGAATCCATAATCCCATGGGTATGTCCCATTCACGATTTTGTTCATGCTGATATTAGGGGTCATATCAATTTTATAAGAAAGCAAGGGATAACAAAGGAAGTCAGCAGGTCAGCCCTCTCAAGACTGTTGATGGCAATGTGCCTAATGCATGTTTTGTATGAGTAGAGAGAAGGGAATGGCTTTACTTTGTTTCCCAGTAGGAAAGTCTCAGAATATGATCTTGAGAAAAGAGTTTGCAGGTTTTTAGGAACTGGATGTCTTGGCTGCACCAAGGCTGGCTATTGTCAGGGAAGTAATATTTATGGAATGCTGATCAAAGTTTTCCTAATGTTTCCCGGTGACACACTGATATGAGGGTAAAAATAGGATATAATAACAAAAACCAGAGCAAGTTTCTGTTTTGATCTCCCTCAGAAACTGTAAGGAAAGCAACCTAGTTTTATTCTAGTTACTTTTATGTTTTTTTTCATTACTCTCTCCCCTTGCCCCTACCATTGTCCACTAGAGGGCCTTCAGAAGGTCATGGGTATGGAACAAGGAAATCCTGAATAGGAGAACGTAGAAGGTATGTTAACACAATGCTCAAAACTGGCCAACCCACAGCATCTCCTCCCACCAATACTGACCTCAAGGCTTTGGCCCAAGTTTGTAGGTCTCAACTCTCTCTTCTTTTAGGCTAAGTTATTGTCCAGGAAGTTTCTTGAACCTTAATGAACCTGAAGACAGGCTCCGGGTTCAAGTTTCTTGAACCTGAAGACAGGCTCCGGGTGAGTTTATCCAAGCAGATATGTCTGGATTATTATAATGGTGAACACAGAGTCAACCGAGAAAGCTCCGCCCTTACCACAGCATGAAAACTGTCTCAGTGACCTCAAAATTTAAATTTCAGATGGTGAAAGTCAAAGACTTTCAAAGAATGGACCATGGTAAGTATTTTCCTTTAAGATCTTCAGAAACAAACGCTGAGGCAAGGAGTCAAGTGGAAGTGGTATTTTTGGGAGATGATTCCAGGAAACACTTGCAGTGGAGCAAGGAAGAGAGGGAGGGAAAGAGGTCAAGAAAGGGTGTGTTGTTAAGCCAGTCAACACTTCAGGCAACTGGAACTTACTCTGCCCAGGAAGCTGGGATATTTATCCACCTAATACCCTCTGTCATTGGTTGATTCCAGGGGCATCAACACCCCAGCACGTTGGCTTGCTCCGTAGGAGTGCTGACCCATCTCTTGAAGTTAGAACATGTAAACAGAGAATTATAGGTATTCACAGTTAGTATCTGTGTAGAGGTGAATGGATATGGACGGGGTACTGACTGAGCCTATTATAGTGAGAGCAGGAGGCAGAGTCATTAATAACCAGGATCAGAAGAAAAGCCATCTTTCGGTGGTTTTCCTATCAGTGCATTAACAAAGTTCATCTCAGACAAAAGAAAACCGGAAGACTGCTGGGTGAAAACTTTAAAATCCTTCTAGTTTGTATAATTTCTGCAAGGTAACTAACACTTGCTTGCTATTGGGTAGGTGTGCAAGAGGTTTTAGCAAGAGAAGAGAAATTTGATCGGACAGATAAGGCTCAAAGAAATCTGATTGTAGAACACACTTTGAAATTATCCATTGTGAACTTAATCTCTTTGCACAAACCCAAGAGTCCTTTAGCTAATTCCTTTCCCAATGAAGGAGCCAATCAATGTTCTTTCAGGGGAGAAAATTACTAGAGAGCCTAGTATGTGTTTTGATGCCCTAATGAGGCACTATGAATTACCCAACCCAAACCAATTAAGTCTTAGCCCGGATAGAGGGCTACTGAGGAGATGAGGACACAGCATGCATTTAGGGCAGAATTAACTGCTTCCATAGCCTGGAAATATGCTTGGGGGGAAGCCAAGCCTTGTAAGCTCTGTGCTGTCCTTAAAGCTGGCAGTCAAAATGTGATCCAGCCCAATGTTAGCTTTTGTCGCTTTTGCTTCTTTGGCCTTAAAATTTAAAAAATGTCTGCAAAACATAAAATATGTTTGGAACATTACATAAGGCTATTAAGAGAGGGTGAATCATGAAAACATGGTATGTCAGAGACAATAAAGTAAGTGCAATGAACTGCTGCTGACTAGCTGCTTGACCTTGGGCCAGTTTCTCAGTCCTTCCTTGTCAATCAAATCGGAAATTATAGCCCAATAATGTGGTTTTGGATTGCAGCTCAATAAGCAAGCTCTAATCTCTTGGTTACGCCTTACTGTACCATGGGAAACCAAGCACTTATTTTCATTTTAATGCGATCTCTTCCAGTGGACTGTGACTTCCTAAAGCACCCCAGCACAATGCCTGGCTTAGCTCAGGAACTTAGGAGCTATGTGTTGAATAAATGTGAAGTGAATAGTGGAAGAAGCTATTTCAAATATTATGGTGCAGCTAGAAATATGTGAAGAAACATGCTAACAGCACACATAGCTGTTCTAAAGAAAATGATGAAAATAGAATTCTTTACAATATGAAATTTATTGTCCAATTGGTTTCCATACAGCACCCAGTGCTCATCCCAACAGGTGCCCTCCTCCATGCCCATCACCCACCCTCCCGTCCCTCCCACCCCCCATCAGAAAATAGAATTTTTATACGACCCATGTGTATTAGTGGGATAGAGGGGGCATAGTGGAGGGGTTGCCATTAGTGAGAAGGTGTGCTGTGTGGTGACTAAGACATAGCCTTTGGTGTTAGGTAGCCCTGGGCTGGAATCCTAGCTTTGCTACTTGCTAGCTGTGTGTCCTGTGCAAGTTACATAACGTCCCTGGCCTTCAATTTCTTCTTCTGGACCTTGTAGTTTGCAATAAAGATCTTGTAACGCTGCAACATTTAAAAGGGCTTGAGAAACAGTGTGTTACTTTAAAAGAGCTCAGTCTCAGATGAGCATCACAAATTCACACAAAGTCCAAAGTGAGGTATAGAACTTCCTCCACTGGGTTGTCTTTTAGGCCTACTGAACTAGTCTTTGGTGGGTATCAAAGAGGATTTCCCTTCCTTCCTTTCTTCTTTCTTCCCTCCCTCCCTCCTCTTCCCTCCCCTCTCTCCCTCTTTTTCTTTTTCTCTTTCTTTCTTCCCTTCCTTTTTCTTTCTTTCTGTCTTTCTTTATTCCCTTCCTCTTTCTTTCTTTCTTTTTTTCTTTCTTTCTTTCTTTCTTTCTTCCCTTCCTTTTTCTTCCTTTCCTTTCCTTCCCTTCCCTTTTTCTTTCTTTCTTTCTTTCTTTCTTTCTTTCTTTCTTCTTTTTTCTTGCCTTCCCTTCCTTTTTCTTCCTTTCCTCTTTCTTTCTTTCTTTCTTTCTTCCCTTCCTTTTTCTTCCTTCCCTTTCCTTCCCTTCCCTCTTTCTTTCTTTCTTTCTTTCTTTCTTTCTTCTTTCTTCCCTTCCCTTCCTTTTTCTTCCTTTCCTCTCCTCTCTTTCTTTCTTCTTTCTTTCTTTCTTTCTTTCTTTCTTATTTCTTTCTTCCCTTCCCTTCCCTTCCTTTTTCTTCCTTTCCTCTCCTCTTTCTTTTCTTTCTTTCTTTCTTTCTTTCTTTCTTTCTTTCTTTCATCTGCCTCTATTCCACCAATGTTTTAGCTCCATTTTCCTGGCACTAGGATGGCCAAGGCTGGTAAAACTCTTGCTCCTGTCTCCATATTTAGAGGGTGATGACAGGAAATCATTGGAATGGTAGGTTCTCAAGGTCCTACATGGTATAGTCATAGCTGTTCCCCATGCCATAATTCCTCAGAGAAGAACATCCTTTTGGTTGTAGTGACCACATTACGAGAAGTAATATCACTTTGGATAACTATGCTGAAGTCACCTCCTGAGGTGCAGGGGTGGGGGTGGGGGGAAGGGACAAGGGTCATGGAGGGAACAAAGAACCATTTCTGGCCACACTGGACTAAGGCAATACATACACCTTTCTGGTTTCTGTCACATAATAGATACTCAAAATATGGTAGCTCTGTTCAGTCTTCATGGTGCTAGATAGTGATCAAGGGACACACTTTTGATTTGTACTTGTTTCACTTCTTTAAACTTGTGTTTCAAGTGAAGAAGTCCAGAATTATGATCAATTCTCCAAATCTGGCTAGGACAGAGAAAAGGATGGTTGCGAACTATACTACTTGGGTCAGTACCAATCCTTGAGCAAAGGTCCCTGATCAATGGGATCAGTTAGATCTACCTTTATCAACCTCCAAGTGGGGTTTGCTATCTTGTTTACCTTTCTGCAATGGATGCTCGTTTTAGGGCCGTTGGTGTGTGAGCACCTTCCTGGGGGAATTCAGCCCCCCTCCTTTCCCCTTCCATGGCCAAGGAAATGGCCAACAACCACTTGTTCCAGAAATCCTGAGAGCCTTTCTGTTTTTAGGTCACTTGAAATAAAGGCTATCCATGGGAGAGCTTTTTGAAAAATACCTATTGTATCTTCTGTTGTGAAATAATTAACTACTTGGTTTGTTCTGTTTATGTATTTCAAGAATTTAAACAGTATAAGGATGTTAAAGTAAATGTAGTCTAACTCCCTTTCACTTTAAAGAAGAGCAAATATAAACTCTGGTTTGCTATAAATCTTCCACATTGTTTTTTCTCTCCTTCCAGTATTTCTGGATGCCAAGAGCTTTGTCTGTGGGGCAAAATCTAAAAATTATATGCCTGTACGCTACTTTGCACAGACTAATGTTTAAAAAAATTCCTTAAGATAAAACAAAATCACAGTTGAAGTTATGTAGGTGCTTGGTGAGGTGGCGACATGGCATAATGGTTAATATAGCTTATTTTTATTTATTTATTTTTTACACTCGTGTAATAGCAAAAAGACACAATGACATGGAGAGCCATAAAGCCAAACAACTCTCTCGTTTCATTTTACAGCGCGAGGCGGGGAAAGGCACAATTCAGCATCCTGCCCATTTTTATAGGGGTTTCGAGACAGGTTGGACATGTCTGAAATATGTCCTTCAATTCCTAGAACTCTTTCAGGCATTCCTGCTGAAGGATGTTCCTTGGAGAAATACTCCTATAAATACAGGATGTTTTCATTACTGCATGTGGTTGATTCAGCCTGTTGGCGACATGACAGTGAGAAGAAGTGTCTGAGAAACGACTTCATATAGACCGCGTTCAAACGGTCCCAGAGCTGCCCGGATCAGAACGACTCTAGTGGGAGCGCTTGGAAATGAATGTTCATATATCACTGGGGTCTTTAAAGAAAGGTTTAGGGTTCTGTAGGCTGTCTCCCTCGGTGCAGTGAAGTGATGGACTGACAGCACGTATGGAGATGAATTTCTGCCTATGAAAATTTTCGCTTCCCCTTATGGGGGAAAGCTACAAAATCAACGCCTCTGCTATCAAAACAGCGCAACAAAACAAAACAAGACAAAACAAACCCCAAACCAACAAAATAACAAAGCCAAACAAACAAACAAACAAACAAGCAAAAAGAAACCTAAACCCCACATAAGGAGAGAGCAGGAAGATTTATCTGGGGACGAATGGTAAAAATGGGGGCACATATGGTAGATAGATTCAATCTGGGTGTTTTCTTTGGGAATGTGGAGCTACATGCCAATGGAGTGGAAGCAAGGCCTTTAAAAAGTTCTATGTTATTTTAAGTAATAATAAAAATATTCCGTGTTTGCATAGCTCTTTAAAATTTTCAAATATTTTTACTTTTTTATTTGAGCCCTAAAGTCACCTTAGAGACTGGGCGATATTTTATAGATGATGAATCTGAAGCTCAGAAAGATAAAGGGACCTGCCCAAGGTCGCACAGCTAATAGGTCTCTAGATTCCCTGACTCCCAATCTGGTGCTTTTTCTACCATCCCACACTGACAAATAAAATATTGCTTCTCTGTTTCTGTAATATTGCCAGTGTTGTAAAAATATTACAACCCCCACTCCTCTGATCAAAAATTAACCACTTTTTATTGAAGAGACATTTTATGGTATGGAAGACTGAGGAATATAACACTCTTGATGCAGGGTGGGGAAGGAATTGACCTAGGGATGCAACATTTTTTGAGAGACGTTGAGTTAGTAATGCAACACGCAATTTTTGTACCAGCTGATTACTGAAATATAGAAAATAATGGGCAGGTTGGAGAAAAGCAGAATTGTGAAAGGACAAAATTATTTGCTATAATTGGATTGGTCTGTGGATGGGATAAAACTTACGAAGAAGGGTAACCTTTGCCTGCCAAGACAAGGGTAACGTGATCTCATGTGCAGAATAAAGCTAATTATCACCAAGGAGGATTTCTCTCTCTCTCTCTCTCTCTCTCTCTCTCTGTCTCTCTCTGTCTCTCTCTGTTTGTTGTTGCCCTGGGTATTGTAAAAATTTCTATCTACCCATCTATCTTTATTTTTTTCTTGGAGCACCCTAGACAACTTAGAAACCATTGCCAGGGAAGTTTAAGAACATAGAAGTACAGATAAGTCTATGGAAGAATTGGATTCTAGCTTGACATAGAAAGCTCATCATTTATGAGCATGTCTTTTAAAGAGAATGTACTTAAGATTGTGAATTGAAGGGTGATTTCTGGGTAGTTAACAGATATAAAAATCAACCATCCATGAGCACAACACAACAAAACAAAACACTGATCCACAAATGAAACACACTACCAGCTCACTGACATGTAGTTAAACGATGAGTCCAGTGCTGGCCTTTGAGGCTCTGGACTGCTCATCCGCATCCTTCACTGACTTCCTTTCTATACGTTTGACCTGCTTGTCCTTGGCTTTCCTGCCAGATCATCCTAATTGCCGGGCCCAGAACAGCTTCTCATATGACATCTTTCAAGGCAGCTTCCAAATGCTTCTTCCTCCTTTTTTTTACTTTTCAAAAATTTTAAAAAGTATGGCAAATATAAAAGATAGTCTAACAAACACTTGTATACCCTCCACCCCAAATAAGTGCCAACATCAGTTCTAATGCAAATATAACCAAAAGGACACTTACATTTACTTCCAACTCCTAACCTTGCCTGGATCATGATGACCAATTAGTGGTAAATTGATGGGGGATGGGAAGTCTGCATTTAAGAACGTGTATATTTAAAACCAAAACGAAAAACAAATACTGGTCTAGCATAGTGAAGCTTTGCCAGTCCAGATTAATTTTGGGGAAGGACTGAATTAGTGAAAAATCTGTATCATACCCCTTTTTGTGATGAAGTGTGAATATGAAGTTTAACAACTTACAGAAACATATAAATAGGAGAAAGTCAGCAAAAATTTTCCTAATAAAGTTGTTTTTAAAAAGCAAATCAAAGGCATAATTTTTGATGTGCTTACTGGTTGCTTTAGGCAAATGGATTCAGAAGTATTCAGAGTATTCAGTACTTTGAAACAGTGAGCTTTTGAGAAATATTTATTGAACGAAGGCGTCCTCTTTGCTAGGCACTGCATTAGGTTGTTGGAAATACAATAATAAGAAAGCTCTGCGCTCTTTATGATGGGACTTTGGTCTAGAAAAAGAGCTTCATAATTGGGCAGTTATAACACAACGTGGTAAATAAACCCAGAAAGGCAGACAAAAATTGCATTTTAAAAAAGTGTGGTGAGTTTTCCTGAGTATTTTTCATAAAATTTTATATTTACGCTATTCATTTATAGTGTAGGTCTCTTGTGCCAGCTAACGTCTTGCTGAATTTATTACAAATGAATAGAATTATAGACTTGAAGATGATTTACTGTAGAAGGGTAGGAAAGAATGTGTTTGCCCCTCTTCCCATATTTGTAGTGTACAATTCAATAGTTTTCAGTGCCCTAGCACTGTTTTCTAAAAAAGACTAGTCTTTCTCCGTTGAATGATCTTGGCACCTTTGTTGAAAATCAATTGGCCCTGATATGTGGGTTTATTTCTGGACTCTAAAACTTAATCCATTCATCTATCCTTATGCGGATACCACACGATCTTACTTACTGTAGCTTTGTAGTAGGTTTTAAAATCAGGAAGTATGAGTCCTCCTACTTTGTTTTTCTTTGTCCAGACCGTTTGGCCACTCTGGATGTCTTGAATTTCCATGTGAACTTTGGGATCAGCTTGTCAGTATCTCTAAAGAAGCCAGCTGGGATTTGGAGAAACTAAGATTTTTACAATGTAATTTAAAGATTTATTATTAAAAAAACCCCGAAAAACACTAAATGCCAAAGGAAACTTAGAAATACCCTGTGGTTTTACAGTGCCAAAGCACCCCGTTCATCCGTTAATGAACTTCGGGTAACGCAGCACAAGGTTGAGCAGAAGCCCTTCTCTCAAGTTAGATGCACGTCCTGCAGAAGTCACCAGGCTTCTCTGAACCTATTTAGCAATCTGGTAGAAAATGAGATAAGTTGGACTACATTAAAATAAGAACGGGACACTACTTGAAGAGTGAAAAGGCAAGTCACAGGGGGAGAGAAGAATCCGCAAGATGTCTTTCTGACTAAGAATTTGTCTTTAGAATGATGAAGGAGTCACTAAGGGCGGACCACCCAATGGAACAGTGAGCAAAGGAGCGGACGCTTCACAAAAGAGGAATTAAAAGGAGGGGTTGTGGGGGGGGGGATGGGCTAGATGCGTAAGGGACATTAAGAAATAGACTTCCCGAAATCATTGTTGTACTATATGCTAACTAACTTGGCTGTAAATAAATAAATAAATAAAAGGTGCCCACCTATCCGCACCCCCGCCAAGGATATATTTTACTTCAAAAGTCCCAGAACCTGTGAATATCACCGCGCATGGCAAAAGATATCTGGATGAGTCCTACGTGCAATCGCATGTGTCCTTGTAAGAGGGACACAGAGGGAGCTTTAGCACAGATACACAGAAAACGTAGCATAGAGACAGAGGCAGAGGGTGGAGTGGTGCGGACACAAGCCAAGGAATGTCGATGGACACCGGAAGCAGGGAACGGATCCTCCTCTAGAGGTTCCAGAGGGAGTATAGCTGTGCTTGGTCCCTTGATTTCAGACTTCCGGGCTGCAGAACTGTCCATGAATAAACTGGTGTTGTTTTAAGCCCCCAAGTGTGTGGCAATACGCTAACAAACCGCCTTTATTCATTGCCAGGGACAAGTACCTGAAAAGCAACAATGGGATGCCTCTTCTCGTCCCTAGAAAGCTCAAGTCAAAAAGACAGATAATTGTCAGTGTTGGTGAGAATGCAGAATGAGCTGAACACTCATACGTTGGGGGTGCAGTGTACATTACAACCACGTGTTTCAACTGTCTGCGGGTATCATCTAACGTTGAATAGATGCTTATTCTATGATCCAGTCATCCCACTTATTGATCACATACCCAGGACAAATGTGTACTTTCACCCCAAATCATGAACAGAAATATTCATAACACTGTTTATAGTAACTTCAACTTGGAGATACGTCAAATGTCCATTAACAGGATGGGTAAATACATGGGTAAATACATTCATACTACAAAATACTACACAGCAACGAGAATGAGTATCCACAGCTTCACAGAGCAACAGGGATTATTAATCTCACGAACGTAATGGTGATGAAAGATGCCAGACACAAGAGAGTATATACGGCGTGATTTCATTTATTTAAAAGTTCCAGAAACAGGCAAAACTCATTAATAGTGTTAAAAGTTGCGTTAATAGCTAACCTTTAAGAGGGATAATGAGTGGGAGGGGGCATAAGGGGCTGGATGAATGGAAGTTTATTTTAATAAAAGGAGATAAAATTAATAGAATCCATCCTGGGGCACCCGGATGGCTCAGTCGGTTAAGCGTCTGACTTTGGCTCAGTTCATGATCTCACACTTCATGGGTTCGAGCCCTGCATAGGGCTCTGTGCTGACAGCTCAGAGCCTGGAGCCTGCTTCGGATTCTGGGTCTCCCTCTCTCTCTGCTCCTTCCCCACTCATGCTCTGTCTCTCTCTGTCTCTCAAAAATGAATAGACTTCAAAAAAAAATTAAAAAAATAAAACCCATCCTAATTTATAGGTGTGTGTGTCTCATCCATTTATTCATGTATTAAACATTTATACTCATTGAGCTTCTGTTATTTGCCAGGAGCTGTTCAAAGCCAGGGTTATAGCAGTAAACATGACAAAGTATCCACCTTCATACAGTTGACATTCTAGTACTTTCTTCTCAAAATAGAGACTACACTGTTACATTGTTGACCCCTGATGATTTGTAGCTCATGACATTCACATCGTTGGGTAGTCCTTTCCCACATTCTGGATTTGGTCAAGTCATCTGCTTTAGCCGATGAGACACAAAGCAGAAGCTTTGAGGAGTGCTTGCACACTGGGGCTTTAGCTCTTGGAAGGTTTCCTTTCTGGAAGCCAGCTGTTCTGCTGTAGAGAAGCTCGGACTCGATGGCTAAATATTGAGAAGCCACATGGAGGAAGTGCCTGGAAGATGAGAGTCTATCTTGGACATTTCAGCCCCAATCAAGCTTGCAGCTCAACGAAACCACATAAGTGACCTCAGCTACATCATGTCTGGCAGAGAAACCACCCGACAGAGCCCAGTCAACCACAGACTTGCGAGAAATAATAACTTGTTGTTCTTTTAAATCACTAAATTTTGGGGTGGTTTGTTATACAGCATTTGGTAACTGCAACAAATAAATGGGTGAGTAAATAAATAAGGAATAAAATTTCTGAGTGTAATTTGAGTTATAAGCAATTAAACAGGGTCATGGCATGAAGAACGACAGGGAAAATTCAGAGAGGCTAATGTGAGCACATTTTAAGACTTTAAAGTCCCATGTAAGGTACTGCTAGGGTGCTCTATGCAGAAACAGAGGAATTAGCTGTTTCTTGTTGAGAGTGTTGGATAGTATGGGGGATCAACAATAGAGAAAAAACACTGAGATTTAGAAGAGCTTGACTAGAGTTTAGACTATTACTGACCTTGGCCAGAACACTGGTCTTTTGTGAACTTCAGTTTCCTCATCTCTAATACGGGGATAATGACACTTGTCTTGGCTACCTTCCAGGATTGCTGGGGAAATTAGACTCAGTAATGTTTGCGAAAGTACCCCGATATTTAAAAACGTTATCGAAGTGAATGCATTTGTAAGAAAAAAGACATTTTGATCACCCGTTTGCTTTCTGAAGCTTCTGCTCCGTCCACAAGATGATGCATGCAAAGCCAGTGAAACAAATTTTATTGCCATAACCACAGCCTGTCTGCATATTCTACCGGCTTGGTCTATGTTACACATCAGCTTTTTAAATTTATTTAGCATCCGTTTGGAGCATAGTTCTGTAGTTTTGAATAATCCAAGAAGTTGTCACTGTTAATTTCTCTATCATATTCTCTACGCTGATACCGAAGAAAAATACCAACGAACAGCCCTATTATGCAAAAAGTCACACAATCCAAAGCCGCTATCCCATTAGGAAAAAACTTGACATATGTCATGTCACGTTAATAAATACTGCATGTGCGAAGTATACCTTGTATTGAAAGTAAATTCCCCCATGGAAAATTGATTTGCTTTAAAATTTTAATCTACATCTTTTTTCTTCTATAGAGCACAGTTAGGGTTTTTTTTTTCTTTCCCTTTTCTTCTGCAAAGAATAGACATTTGTACAAGAAATGCATCATTCTCTAAACCAAACAGCAAAAAGAGAAAATGCAGAAGAAAGGAGGTAAGGAGAAATAAAAGAGAAAAAATAACAAATTGGTCATTAAAAGGAAAAAGATGCACAAGATAAAAGAGAGGGAGGCAGGCAGAGCGTCTACTATATTGGGCTTCGGTGCAGATGTAAGTATAAAATGCTCCACAAGTCCTGTAATTGAGAAAATCTATCAAATGTCCTGACAGCTGCTCGGGCATTTCCAGAAGCGATAAAACTTGAATTTATTTCACTCCTAGAAAAGGGGCAGTATCACCTTCTGGCGGCTTTAATGAAATGCCATAAAATTCTAGGAAAAACTGTGTTGTAAAGTCATAAAAAGGTAGTCGGAAGTGGATTGTTGGAAATACCGCGGGAGGGGTTGCTGTGTCTGAAGAGTGACCAAAGTGGATCCGGCGAGCAGGTGATTGGGGCTCCTGGATGTTGCAGAATGTGCCGGAATGTGCTGCGTTGCTGCACATTCCCCGACACCTGCTCTCCGATCTTGGCTGTGGCTACGTGCTTGCTGACTTTGCCTGTGACACCGGGACTAATAAACCCCTTTGGAGGCTCACATACTCCATTTGTATTTTGTAGATGTGAGCCCTAGGGGTACGCTCACCTGCATTTCTTCAGATAGAAACTGTCTAGTAAACCGTAATGGGTCCTCCACACCATAGGGTCACCTCTCCTGGCTGCAAACCTGCTGGGACAGGAGTCTCCAAAACCTACTGGTTCTGGGGACAGGGTTTAGCACAAACACAACGAGACACTCACCTTCTGCTCTAGGATCTGCTTATTCAGGACTTGGCCAGCACTTAACCCCCCAATTTCCTCTGGCCTTGGTTCTACTATCTGATATTTCTAGAGGTCTGCTTTTTCTCCCAGATGATGAGTAACCAGGAAGGCAAGGATTGTCTCAAAGTTTCTTTTTCATCCCTTTGGCACCTTGCCTCACACTTTGCACATAGTAGGAACTCATTATATGTTTCCAAGGGGAATACAATTTCTTTTCTTTTTTTTTAAGGTTATTTATTTATTTTGGGAGACACAGAGACAGTAAAGGTGGGCGAGGGGCCAAGAGGGAGAGAAGGAAATCCCAAGCAGGCTCTACACCGTCAGCACAGAGCCCGACGTGGGGCTCAAACTCACGAACCATGAGATTATGACCTGAGCCGAAATCAAGAGTCGGATGTTTACCACCCAGGTGCTCTGAGAATACAATTTCTTGAGAGCCTCGGGTTGTCAGGTAATGTCTTCTATTATCCAACCACTTCTGTGGGCCGATATTCCTCTATAGAAGCACAAGCTAAATGCATTTAAGATTATAGTACACAGAGAAGTTATAAAGTACCGTACTTTATGTTTTCAAAACTAGGTGTTTTAATGTGGTCACATTAGATCTGTGTAAAGAATTCTATTTCTTTAAAAAAATTTTTTTTTAATGTTTATTCATTATTGAAAGATAGAGAGAGACAGAGCATGAGCAGGGGAGGGGCAGAGAGAGGGGGAGACACAGAATCCAAAGCAGGCTCCAGGCTCTGAGCTGTCAGCACAGAGCCCGACGTGGGGCTCGAACTCACGAACCGCGAGATCATGACCTGAGCCAAAGTTGGACGCCCAACTGACTGAGCCACCCAGGCTCCCCTAAAAAATTCTATTTCAAAGATAAATAAACAAGGCTCCAAGTCTTATAGTAAATTTCTTTGGTCCATCAGGCTTTGTGCAAAGATTGTGAAGTTAAATTGTAAACTCTGAGAATAAGAGTCTTAAAGTGAGGGGTTTCCATGTCTTAAAGAAGATAAAGATATGCCCAAGAGATAATATTCAAAAATGAGGTCGTGAAGAGAAAGATTTTCCAAATGGCAGCGTCTCTAGGAAAAATTTAGCAGAGACCTCTTGAGAGACTGTCCTAATAAAAAATTATTAAAAAACAAACTAATGGACTAAATGAACAAAATGTAAAAAATGATGATCTCGGGACAGTGCAAGCAAGTGAGAAGATCAATAAGGTTAATGAAGACAAAGAAAATAAAAATGAATTGTGAAGTCCGAAAGTGGCAATGGATATTTCTTTCCTTGGTGAACTGATGACCTTGGGCCTATGGTATAAAGGGGAAATTTCCGCCATGCAGGTTTCACCGCAGCCATAGGTTAAAGGAATATCGGTAAGGATGTCACTCTTTGGAAAACCTTGTGAGCCCCATTATTGAGTTATGACTGTCGCTGGAGCAGCGTATTCGATGGAATAGGATCTAAATTTCCCTAAGGCAAGAGCGAGTGCTTGGAAGCCAACGAAGTTTAGTGACACCCTTTCATTTTTCTACGCTCAAGTCCTTTGTCAGCTTCAGAACTAGGAAGTCAGCTATTAAATTAGAGAGGAAATAACGCCAGACTCCAGATGTGGCTGCTTCACCCTCCTGACTTTAGCCAGATGTGTCCAAACCATGGCATTCATCATGATTAGTGTGAAGGTGTGGAAAGTGTCAGACAACACACTGGCCAGAGTCCTGATCCCAGCTCGTTCACACAGGGAGACACCCCTCCCCAGCGGAGAACCGCTGCTCAAGGGGCAAGGGGTAGAGGTGAATGAAGTCTCTTTAAAAGTCCTGTAAAAGGTAGTAACAATTTTATTTTACGGATAATTGATCCTAGCTCTAAGTTCCAATGACCTCCATTGGGTCATTTGCACAGCTATATTTAAGCAGTCGCCCCTGGTCCTGCAGCCGTCCTGTCTCCTTGGTACAGAATCTATCCCTATGTATTTGCTTTCTGTTTTGGGGTAAAGCCCTCCATGTTCCTCTCCTTTCACCCACTTTTGGTTGGTAGAAAGCTTGAATTGGCACCAGCTGGGAATGACTTCGAGGGAAACATGGAAGGACCTTGAATCTCAGCTAGTTTTTAGAGGACACTGAGGGATTAACTGAGGCTCCTGGTGGAGGATGGGGGGGTGGGTGTTGGGCAAGCTGGACTAAATTCTTGCTGAGGGTTTAGGGGCATTTAAGCCCAGTCACCCTGGTCTAGGTGTGGGCTGGTCTCCAGGGTGATCCTAAGAGGTCACAGGTTATCACTGTCCCACTATTAGACTCCACAAGTCACCTGCCTTTCACACCTGGCAATGAGACTGGGGATACCTGAAGGGTGTGAGTGCCGGAAGCTGCTGTTTGGACCAAGTGAAAATGAGCGAGTGCTTTCAGGGAATCTCCCCCAGAGCCTGCGGCCCACATAACTAGAATAGGTTCTGTCAGGCAGGAGACCAGTCATAGAATATGATTGGAAAGGACTGAGCTGTGCCCTGTATATAGTTTAAGGGCCCTACGTATATATTTTTTAAATGTTTGTTTATTTTTGAGAGAGAATGAGAGAGAGAGAGAGAGAGAGAGAGAGAGAGAGATTGAGCGCATAGGGGAGGGGCAGAAAAAGGGAGACAGAGGATCTGAAGCAGGTTCCGCACTGAGAGCAGAGAGCCCGATGGGGGGCTTGAACTCCTGAACTGTGAGATCATGACTTGAACCAAAGTCAGACGCTTAACTGACTGAGCCACTCAGGTGCCCCTAAGGGTCCTACATATTGATCAGGAAGTTTTCCTTAGAGCCATAAACTCTCCTCCGAGAATTGTTTGCTCAAAGAGCACCTTCTTTGTTGAATGAAATGATAAGTACCCAGATCGAATGGTTCCTTCTCACATTAACTAAAACAAAATGGACAATGACAACAAAAAAGGTCACATACAGGTTCTAAGTGTTTTATGCTGACCAAGCATGGTAGGTCACTTCTAAAATTCCCCAGACGAGATGGTGCTTTTTGTTTGGGCAAGGATATTAGCATTATTTGAAAAGAGTCTTTAGACTATTCTAACAGTTCTAATTGGCATTCTACTACGAATAAAAACCACACATGATTCTCTGAAGTATTTTTTAATAATACTCTTCACCTTGGCAGTGTAGATAAACTTCAATTTCCTTTCATTCCTTCTAAAAGGCAGAGAGGGAAGGAGGGAAGGACAGAGAGAAAGTGAGAGAGAGAGAGAGAGAGAGGGAGAATGGCAATGAGAATCATGAACAATTTTAGTTCATTCGGAAGTCGAGGAGACATATTTTTCAAATGTATTCTCTAAATCCAGATTCCTGTAACAGATGCTCTCATCTCTCAAGCTCTTTTCATCTGTAATTCAATTTCCTCCTAAACGTGATGCTGACATCTGTTGTAATGCAGATATGTCCTCAAGTACCTGCAATTTCTCTGTCAAGCTCAGTGTCATGTTAAAGAACTGTGAACTTTGCAGGGCTTGGGAGCAGACAGTGGAATCCACAGGGCTGCAGGCAGAAAGAAATTTAATGTCTCTTTCATGGTTCTGATGTTTCAGCATCTTTTCTTCTGACACTGAAGCTCTCCTTAAAGGTTTTCAAGGGAACATAAAGTGTTTATTTAATAGTGCAATTGATTGTTTCAGCTTCACTTCTGGAGCCACCTGAAATCAGCACACGCTAAGACTTAGCAGGGAGGCAGGGACTCGGTCTTTAGATTCTTCCTGACAGGGTGGATTAGATAAATTACCACACAATTCTCTAAAGTATTTTAAAAACAAAGACAAAGCACTGCATGTTGCATTTAAAGATGCTGATCTTTGTCCTCTTTCTTTTTTCATTCCCTTCCCATAGCATTACTATAAATCAAGAGCCTTTGAGGCACGGATTGAGCTCAATCATTCCATCATTAATTAATTCATTAAATAGATATCTGTCGAGTCTCGGTTCCGTGACTGGTATTGTGCCAGGTGCTGGGGATGGAAAGGTTGATGTGACACGGGATCCATTTTCAAGGAATTCCAGCAGCATTTTTTTTTTTTTTTTTTTTTTTTAAAGTACAGAACCTCAACTCAGCCTCCAAGGGGGGGATGAAGACAGCTGTATGCCAAAGGAAAGTTCTGAATTCTGACAAGAATACAAGCCCACTGTTGGCTTAAATAATTTTCTTCTAGCAGGGACTTGTTTTCGAGCTTCCTAGGAAAGTGGGAATCTTTGCTCTATGCCAGCTAATTTGGAGCTGATAGCGATGGGGAAGAGTGGAACGTTCTTCGCACCCTTTCTGCGTCTCTCACTGCAGACAATCAGCTCACATCTGAAGCATGACACTTGATTATCCATATCATTTCTGCAGGTGGCTTTGCCAGGCCTACGTTAGGATCACGAAATCATTCAGGCCTTTAAAAAGGTTTGTCACAACACTTAACCTGGACATCTTCTCTACCAATTACCATTATTTCGGTTTTTGTATGACACCATCCAAGGGCTCAGCGGGCTGTGCGAATGCGTGGTTTGTGTCATTCCATGCTGACTTAGGGCTGAGTCTGGCTAGGACAGCCAGCGCAGCTGTGACTGGCAGTAGTAAGAGACAGGGGATAGGACTGCAGGCTGCAGCCACACAGCTGCTTGAAGTTTGGTCTGGTGTAAGGGAGAGACAAAGGGGAGTCTGAATTATTCATCGTAATTTCTCAGCAATTTCCTTTAACTAAGATATTGCAAACTGTTAGGCCTGGGCTGAACCTGGGCCACAGATGTGTTATTATTGGGCCTGTACTGTATTAAAATTGTAATTTTTAAAAAATTGGTTGCCAGCACGTCAACCCTGGGAGATTTCACATTAAAGATCTATCTTCCACTAAAAACTGGAACGTTTAGAGGCGCCCGGGTGGCTCAGTCAGTTAAGCATCTGACTTCGTCTCAGGTCATGATCTCACGGTTTGTGAGTTCGAGACCCGCATCGGGCTCTTGTGCTGACAGCTTGGAGCCTGGAGCCTGCTTTGGATTCTGTGTCTCCCTCTCTCTTTGCCCCTCCCCCACTCCTTCTTTTTCTCTCTGTCTCTCTCTCTGCCTCTCTCTCTTTCTGTCTCAAAAATACATAAACACTAAAAAATTTTTTTTTCAATAAAAAAAAAATTGGAACATTTAGCAACACAGGGCCTACGTCGGTGACAACAGTGAGCCCGGGTGGAGTTCAGCTATCCACTCAGATGGGACATCCATTTTCCATATGACCTCAGTTTTTACTCCTCTTAACTGTCTCCCACCCAGCTGGCTTCATTATTCAGCTACCTGCCTGGTCCCCTGTTCTACATGGATTAGTTCAACAAAAAGTCTTTTGGGTCAATTGAAAAGTTTTCATTGGGTCACTTCTCTGCTTGTACGACCTTGCTAGGAACGGTGGGAAAAGCAAAAGATATTCCTGCCCAAATGAGGAAGAAGGGATGAACATGTGCAATAATGAGGGACATGGCTGAAAGACCACAAGTCAACGTCAGAATTCGGAGAAAGAGATGCCATGGATATTCTTAGTCATTAAGCTTCTGTATTTGATTACTTCCAGTTTCCAGAAAAGGAGAAAAACCATTTCTCTTTCCTGCAAAAGAAATTCTTAGGAAGTTTAGGATGTAGCCATTTAACCCGTCTAAGTGCATGAGGCATCTGTATTCTGATCGCATTTTCAAGAAAATCTCTTTGTTAGGCAGAATAAGAACCCACATCCAGGCAATCAGTATCACTCACACCTGAGAGAATATAAAAAGAAATGACGCTCAATAGACTACAGAGATTTGGAAGAAGGATTAATACCACTAGTTCCATTCTGCAATTCTTTGAGAGCCCACACAGAAAAGCTCATGCTTCAAAAGGATTGTCATTGTTGAGAAAGACCGGGGCAATGTTTTTAAAATTCTAAGTTTAATTTAATATCGACTCTCTGGCTAGACTTGTGGTCTGGGTTTGCTTTATGAGAGGAAGGCTGACACAGAAAGCAGGAAAGGTCAAGGTCTTATTGGCATTAAATAGGGAACAGTTGGCTACTTTCCCTAGGAGCAAACTCATGGCCCATTATGCCACCGCTTTGCTCATATTTGAAAACAAGAACTAGTCAGCACAGCGGGACAATTTAAAGACACTGCCGATGGCTGGGAGATTCCAGTCTCTCGCATGATTTAGCGCATACACATACTGGAACGATCAGTAAAGACCTTGTTTGAGTCTTAATAAAAATGAACATTTATCGACCACTTATTATGTCTTAGACACCGTCCTAAGTGCTTTGTATGTATTATTGAATCCTTACAACAGCCTTACAAAGTAAGCTCCATAATACTCCCATTTTACAGATTCAAAAAAGGAGGCAGAGAGAGGCTAAGTGAGTTCCCCGAGGTCACCAGCGACCCAGAGCACCAATGGGAGGTGAAGTCAAGTTTGAGGCCAGTGTGTATGCCATTAGCCACCAGGCGATACTTGGGTTCAGCGTGCCTTGCTCTTTCACTGTGGGGGTTACGAGCCCTCAAACTTCTGCTTTTTAGAAGAAATTGGGTAATGTTAACAGTCTGGGCGTTCGTGAGTTTATAAGTAGCCCCCCAGACTGAGGAAAAGACCACAGTCCTTTTCTTTCATTCCACTCTTGGACATCGCAGGAGAAAATCACAACATCAGGGCGAATGGTTTCATACAAGGACACCTAAGCTCAGAAACAGGTCCCAGAGCTGCTCAGCGCTGCTTGCATTCATCGGCAGGGGGCCAGCACAACTGCTGTCCCCAGGTGCCAGGCTCTTAGGCTGCAGTTCCCACCAACCCCTCTAGGATGACAGATCTCGGCAGAAGACCCTTGCTCCAATTCGCTGAGAAAATGAGACCAATGTGACATCATCTAGCCTCTCCTTCCCTGCTAGGATGCCCTGTGTGCTCGCTCCTTCTTTACTTTAGCCCTGTTATCTCAGAGGGAAAAAAAGCTCCAGTCTTCCCATCAGAGACTGACCCTACTTTTGTGCTCACCACCCCCTCCCTGTGGCTTCCGAGGCCTGCTTCTGCAGTTGCCTCTGGCATTTCTTGGCTGGGGACTCTTTCTACCCTCTGTTGATCCCCCCTGGGGGTGAGGGGGTGGGCGGTGGAGTGAAGGCAGGGGCCTAGTGACTAGGAGCTCAGCTTCTGGACCAGGCTGCCTGGCTATACGCCCATGCATTGGTCACTGCCTGACCTCGGGCACGAAGGCTCAACTTCATCCTGACAATGGAACCGGTTGGGAAGCCTAGCATGGTCGTGACGACTGAGTGAGCGAAGTCGTGCTGAACTGCTGAGCGCCGTCTGTCCGCATCCTGGATCTCGCTACTTCCTTTCTGTGTCAGCGTTCTTCGCTCCCTCCCTCCACCAGCTTTACGCTCACAAACGTCACTGCAACCACTCTGGATGACACCACTACTTGCTCAGTTGGTTGAGCGTCGGACTCTTGATTTTGGCTCAGGTCAATGATCTCGTGGTTCATGGGTTCGAGCCCTGCGTCAGGCTCATGCTGGCAGCGTAGAGCCCGCTTGGGATTACTCTCTCTCCCTCTCGCTCTCTGCCCCTCCCCCAATTGGGTGCACTCTGTCTCTCTCAAAATAAGTAAACCTTAAAAAATCGGTTTGAAAAAAAAAAAAGGAAGAAACTTTAGTAACAGCAAAGTCTAGGTAGAACAGTGGAGACGTGCCCATGGGCTCTGAGGTCAGACCACCCAGCACCGCCTATTGCCCTCTGTGTGACCTCGGGGAAGTTCCTTAAGGGCTCTGTGTGTCAATTTCTCATCTCCCTGTGGAGTTGTTGAGAAGTCTGAAATTAGTGATGCTGAACAGAGTGCTCAGAAGAGGGCCTGTTCCAAATAGGCATTGAGGGAAAGGGTCCTTGTTATTATCAGAATTGGCACTTTAGAGACCTTTCTCATGTCCCGTATCAGGAGATCAAGCAAATACACAGACTTGCATGAATCTTAACATCACAATCAGATGCAAGGGATCAGAGTTTATCGGCAAGAAGCCTGTTTACTAGATAAGGAAGTATGGGGCTATAGAAGGTTAAACTCAGAATAACAAAGTGCTGCAACACAGACTCGTTCCCAGCAGCTATGGCCCAGGAATCGTGATTAAGTCCAAAATTCTTACCAGCTGGATTGAAAGTCCTCCTGCCAGTTCCATCGCGACTGGTTCCGCCAAAACTCTGACCATGCGCCTCTTAAAGGAAGTTGGGAGCACAGGCGCAGAGCATAGAAAGCTGAAGGGGCTTTGGAGGATCCTGGCGTAACTTCCGGTTTCCACCGGTGAGCACAGCGGGCCGTGGGGGTTGCGGGCCGGCTCCTCACTCGGAAAACAGCGGGGGTTTTAGACCCGGGGAGTCCCTCTTCCGGACCGTGAGAAGCAGAGGCTCAGAGAGACATGTGCTGTCTGTGGACTCCTTTTGTGTGCATTTCCTGGGTGGTTCTTGCGTCTTTCATCTCAGTTACTGACTCAGCTTCACCCTGCTTAGCTTGCAAGACCTTTCAGGGAAACCAGAGCGCGAGATGCCGGCGCTGCGAGTGTCACCTATGATTAAGGAGCCGGAGGGAGTGATTTATGTGGAAAGATTAAAATCTGTCAATGTGGATGGCCGGTGCTGCTCTGACTGAGTGGGACTTCAGGCATTTGCCAACTGCCCGGCCGGAGTGCCACAGGCTTCCGTCGTGGTGGGACGGTTGAAGGGTGATGCGGGGGGCAGAAACGTCATGATGTTAAATAAAACAAGGCGCTACTTCCGGAGGAGTGGAAAAGACCAGACTGAGACAGGAAATTCTTCTGCGGCTCTTGTCAGGCCACTGGATATCTCCGGAATTTTCTACACGTAGAACTTGAAGCTCCCTCATCAGAGAGACAGTTCTCAGTAGCTCTTACCTCTTTCCCCTGCAGAGCCCCCCCCCCCCGCCCCCCCCCTGGGGCTCCCTTTGCTTCCTCCCACTGTCCCTCCACTAAGGCCCCTACCCTCTACCCCCAGTCTTTCCTGCTACCCCTTTGCTCCTCACCTCCCCAGAGCCCCTCTTCCACCATTCCAAAGAGAGTTCCTCTGTGCCCTGATTTTAAGTGAGGACCACGGGCCTAGAGTTAATTGGATAAATTCTTTACTATTCAACTTTAAGCAAGATAATTAACTGAGTCTCCCAGATAACACTGACCAAAACTTTCGGAAGTGTTGAGACTTTTCAGCCCGGGATGTGTGTGTATGTATGTGTGTTTTCATTTCTGTGCATAAACAGTAGAAGCAAGGGTGCTTTACAACAGCCTGAACATGACCTCATGTAGGTGACAGTGTATTCCCAACATGGCTAAGCAAAGATGTGCGGTCATTGACTAATTGGAGTGGTCAAGGAGTACTTCTTAAGGAAGTGATGGTGAACGTCAAAGACTGAAGGATGAGTCTGAGTTAGCAAGGTGAAGGGGTGAGGCGGAAGAGAGAATTTCCTGAATGTCGATAAAGAATCTTGTTTTGCAGTAGCCTACCCCATGTCATGATTTGGACAACGTGGTCACTATACCATTAACTATAATAGACAAAATACACAAATGGTGTCCTAGCCATATAGATTTTCTTTTTCTTTTTTTAAAAAATTTATAATTTTTTTAAAATTTACATCCAAATTAGTTAGCATATAGTGCAACAATGATTTCAGGAGTAGATTCCTTAGTGCCCCTGACCCATTTAGCCCATCCTCCCTCCCACCAGCCCTCCAGTAACCCTCTGTTTGTTCTCCATATTTATGAGTCTCTTATGCTTTGTCCCCCTCCCTGCTTTTATATTATTTTTGTTTCCCTTCCCTTATGTTCATCTGGTTTGTCTCTTAAAGTCCTCATATGAGGGAAGTCATATGATTTTTGTCTTTCTCTGACTGACTAATTTCACTTAGCGTAATACCCTCCAGTTCCATCCACGTAGTTGCAAATGGCAAGATTTCATTCTTTTTGATTGCCGAGTAATACTCCATTGTATATATATACCACGTGTTATTTATTCATTCATCCATCAATGGCCATTTGGGCTCTTTCCATGCTTTGGCTATTGTTGATAGTGCTGCTATAAACATGGAGGTGCATGTGTCCCTTCAAAACAGCATACCTGTATCCTTTGGATAAATACCTAGTAGTGCAATTGCTGGGTCGTAGGGTAGTTCTATTTTTAGTTTTCTGAGGAACCTCCATACTGTTTTCCAGAGTGGCTGCACCGGCTTGCATTCCCACGGATTTTCTTTTTCTAAAGAGCAAGACAAAGATAATCTATCTATACTTCTTCCTTCATATGGCACACTAAGCCCTTTTCAGTCTTCTCCTGACCCATCCCTAGTGGGCCTTGAGTTCTAGCCTTTATAACTCCCAGATCACATCATTCCCTTTTGGACCTCTGTACCCTTGAACAGTCTTTTCTTCTGTTTCTGGATTGTCCTCCACTGTTGGGATTTGTCTGTAAAGCTCTTGACTTTTCTGCTAAGACCTGCCTTAAAAATCACCTCCTCTGGGAGGCCCTCCATGATCGAGTTAAGGGCATCTTTATAGCATTAGAGTGCCTTATACCTGTCTCTATTTGGAACATATGTCAATATCATGCATATTTGAATATAAGTTGCCCCTTCTGGCCTGTGAGTATGTTCGATTCTTTTTTTTGGATGCTCAGTGCCTAGCATCGTGTTGGGCATAATGTAGGTGCTTAATAAATGTTTGTTGAACCAATGAATAAATTGCAGTATACATATGCATATTCCATAACTACAGTGTGTATGTATAAACACTCATGGATTAGCAATAAACTGAAGCTCAGAGAGTAGAACATTTGGACTTTCTGTTTTGTTGGGTAATTGAAAAAACACACAAACATTTAATCACTTAGCTCCAAGTAGTATAACTATTTTTTTTTTTTTTTTACGGGCAAAATGCAGGTGTCTCTCTTTAAAAATAATTTCCTTAAATGTGATAAGATTTATTATTTTTTTTGGCTCATATCTGTTAGGTTATTATAGTGTTTTAAAATATCTGGCTTAGATCACTTGAAATTCTGAAATTATACTTTAAGCAGCTATTAGCATAATGATATTATCTATTAATAGAGATTCCTACAGGAGTAAAGGTACCTGCAATTTACATGAAATCAGAAAACTTGGTGTGATTGGTAGCATCACAACAAACCCAGCATGACTATTGTAATGACTACATTTCCCATCACTGTAATTATCTCCTAAAACTTTTATTGGGAACATTGATTGCCATTTGCTCACTCATTCGCTTTGAGAAAGTGGAATGGTGAACAAGTGCCAGGAGCGAAACTGTAGCCGTACAGGTCCTCTGCAAAGTACCCACTAGAGGACTACAGAAGGGTTTGCCATTGGCCGGGAGAGCTGTGTGACCGGTCCGTGTTCAAAATAATGACGGATTCCACATTTCTTTCAATTACCAAGAATTCCAGTGAAGAAGATGAATGAGACATGGCGATTTTCTAAGAGAAACTATGAAATGATAGTTTATAGTTGAAGAATATTTGGCAAAAATGTCTTGTGTTCCCTTCCCCGGCATGGTGCATCCTAAAGGTTCCCCTATTTGAAGGAAGGTAGGGATTCACCTTCTTCGTTCTCTCTCTAGGTTTCTTTTTAGATTATGTTTTAAAGTACTAAAAAATTAATAAAAAACATTTAATGGAAGTATAGTTAGTGATTCTTGAGTCTGTCCACCTGTCTCGGTCTTCTGTGCCTGGTCGGTAAGCCAGGCGACCGTCGGCCCTCCCCCAGACCAATGCAGCTGCTTGGAACTGCCCCTCCCACTTCTAACTGTGCCCAGCTCTCCAGGGTACTCTCTCCACTGCGGCCAAAGTGCTCCTTCTAAGTAGCAGATCTGATCATGTCACTCCCTTGCTTAAAGTACCTCTCTGACCCCCCAAATCTTTATCATGGCTTATAAGGCCTCCATGATCTGATCCATCGGTAGCCCTGCAGCTCTACACCTCAGCACGTCCCCGTGGAATTCACACACTCCAGGCACAAGGGACCACCGGGGCTCCTACTGGGCTCTCGCTCCTGACCATGGCCTCCCTCTCCTGTCCCTCCTCAGGCCAACTTCTCATCACCAGGATAGACGGTCCCCTCTGCGCTCCAACGGCATCCTTATCACGCTGTCCCGAGGCTGCCTTTTGACTGGTCTGTTTCTGCCACTGCTCTGTAAATTCGATGAGAGCAAGACTGGGTCTGTCTGGTTTGTCTTGTATCCTCAGCACTGAACACGGAGAGATGGCAGCCAGGCACGGCTAAGAGAGGGAGCCACTCTGTTTCCCAATCTTGCTGGTTGTTGCCTTTAACTCAGGTCGAAGACAAAGCGAGCGTTGAGCCCCGGTATCTACTTCTAAGTATTGCTTCACACTCGGCCTTGTGCAAGTGGATTTTCCTTCTGGAAGATGGCTCAGAGAACAGAATGAAAAATAAGGGTGTGGTTCTAATCAGGTTGTTGTGAGGACAGAAAATGTAAACGTGGGTGATCAGGTTCAGTCTGTTTCTCCCAGATCCCGCAGGAAGCATCACAGGCCGGCAGAGCGGAATTGGAGCGTGTGCGCGTGCGTGTGTGGTGTGTGCGCGCAGACCTGGCTGCATTGTGTGGCCGCGCCCGACGCTAGGTTAGCTTTGTTGGAAACTAATGCCTGTGAGTTCTTCAGATAAAGCAGTTGCTGATCTCTGCTTTCTTTGCCAGAGAATGACCTATGCGTGTTAAATGGTGTGTGTTAGAAAGAGAAAAGCTGCAAATCCTAGAAGGTTACCCTGAGATGCCTGATATCTACTGTAGCCCAGATTTTATGACTCGAAAGGTTATTTAGTCTCATGGAACATGGCTATATATGTGTGTACATGTTGATTGGCATTGGACCAAACCAATTTAGAAGAATGTAGCTTCTATCAAGAAATGAGATTGCAGAATATAAGAAAAGGTAACCGGGACAAACAGTGGTGGGTAGGTTGTAGAGATCTCCATTTCTTGGCACATATTAAAATTATTTTGCGTATCACGTCTTTTTTTTCCCTTAAAAAAATGTTTTTTCTTAAAGTCTCCCCAAGAGCTCTCATTGAGGCTTCTTTGGAGGTGAGCTATACAAACTGCTGACTCTCTTCTTTCTGTTACAGACTACCAGATCATCATGGAGATGTTTTCCTGCCATTGCTTAACCCTGCGCAGACACCTTGGGCCCCATGGCTCCCTTTGTGTAACGGATGGCACAAATTGGGTAATACATTTGAACAAGTCTGGCTGATTCCTGCAAGGATGCAGACAGAATAAGCAGCAAAGGAAGTCTACAAAATACCTGTTTCACTTCCTCTCTCCCTTCTCCGTCCCTTCCTTCCTCCCTGGGTCCACATAGTCCAATGCAGAGACTTAGCAAGCACCAGGCATGCTGGCTTACTGATAAATCGCAAAGCAAATAGATGTTTCATTTGCATTTTTTCTTGGAAAACAGTCAGGTGGTACGAGCCTGCCTGGGGTTGCTGGCAAGAGCGTCAGTGATTGTTTAGCCACCCAAACAATTTCTTCTTTCTCTAGTTTTCTGTTGGGCGCTTTAAGTTGTATCTTGCTCCTTTAAGCAAAATAGCTGACTTGACTTGTCTCTGACTTCTGGGAATAATTGAATTCTTATGGCAGGGGCTGAGTAACCGGAGAGCAGCAAATGAAAATTTCACTCTACAACATACCCACACTCTTCAACACGCAGACGTGTGGGTTTGTCCACGGCGATCTCTGTGGTTCGGAGAGACATTTGGGGGAATATCTGTGTACTATTTGCCTTTCTAATTTTCCAACCAATCTTAGGGAGGGGTGGTCAATGCTATAAAGTTCAACAGGGGGGTTGAAAGATAAACTTTGCATGATCGAGGAGCGTGTGGAGTTTTAGAAGTTGAGAAGCACAGTGATGAAGAGAGGTGGGTCATTTAGTGATTTATCCAACCTGCACTTTTGTGGAAAAACTGTGCCTTGGTAGAGAAGGAATCAGAAAGGCGAAGAAACTAACATGAACTGGATGCTCAGTTATGCTCAATAATTAATTTGAGTGAATTAGCATATTTAATCCTTGCAACAAAGCTGTTGTCCCATCTATTTTACAGGTGAGGAAGGTAAGGATTAGAGAGATCAAGTTTACTTGTCAAGTACACCCATCCAGTAAGAGACAGAATTAGTGCCTGAACCCAGATTTCTCTGATGCCCAATATAGCTGCAATTCTATCACTTTAAATTATTGGGATGGGGGTGGGGGGACCTCCAATGTATACCACTGTGGCCCATGGGGTCCCTAGTCCACCTTATCACAGCAGTGTCTTTCTCTTGCTGCCTTGCCTGTCTGTCTCTGCTGCTCTTAAAGCCTCATCGGTGCTGGATAGTTCTGGGGAATTCTCTGAGCACCACAGGCCATCCTTACCTTTCGAGGTGTGTTTGGCTTTAGCGTGTATCCTTTACACAGAATTAGGAAGGAGCACTTAAAAAAAAGATTATTTATTTATTTCTATTTTTAGATCTATTTTTAAAGTTTTATTTATTTATTTTGAGAGAGACAGAGCCAGCCTGAGGGGGCAGGGGCAGAGAAAGAGGGAGAGAGAGAGAGAGAGAGAGAGAGAGAGAGAGAGAGAGAATCCCAAGCTGGCTCTGCACTGTCAGCACAGAGCCTGACATGAAGCTTGGACCCAGGAACCATGAGATCATGACCTGAGCTGAAATCAAGAGTCAGTCGCTTAGCTGACTGAGCCATGCAGGGAACCCTGCTGGATGATTTCTTGAGCTCACCCATTACTTTTCTAACCATTTAGAATTAGTTTGGGTATCTACACTGAGTCATCAGTCAACATGCATTTTTGAAGGCCTTTCAGAGTAAACCGTAGTCGTTATCTGCCTGGGAGATACAGGAAGACTCTCACTCCAGTTAAGATTCACAAACAGCCTAACAATCTAGTTGGGGAGATAGACAAGATACATATCTATCTCTCTGTCTCTTTTGATCTCTATCCCTATGTCTGTATATATGTCATTGACTATAAAATTAAAGCAGTGAGAACATTTCTCAGGGCTTCAAACACCTGCTAATCAAGAAAATGAGTAAATATAACCAGGAGGCTTGGAAAAGACTTGAAATTGAGCATATTCTTTTTAGAACCTGATAATGCCTGCTTATTAGCTTTTCATGAGGACCAAAAAGGGTTATTCTCTTAAAACACACACACACACACACACACACACACAAAAACAAAAAACCTCCTCTTTTGTACAACAGTCGCCTGAATAGTCAGGAGTTGGCAAGGTCTTTTCTGATGTTTATTGGAGCAGCTGTGGAAATAATTTTGTACCTTGGATTCTGTGATTTATTTCCATTATGAATAAATTTGGAATTTATTTTAAGGCTTTCAAAAACTGGGAGTGCTGTGGTCTCAGAATTATTTTTTATTAAATATTGTCTCCCTGGCTGCATTTCAGGTGCTGGCTGAATTCTGCACCGTGGGCTGTGTTAGCATCAGAAATGCCTTTGAGTGATAATAATTATAATAATTACATATATAAAAAGGATGGAATTGGGTTTCAGTTCTATTCGGCTGAACTTGATATTTGACTCTACTGACTCAGTTTTGGCATCTTTAAAATGAAGATAATTGATAACTACCTTGTTATCTCTGAGGAGTGGGCATGATCATGCTTGAAAAGAGACTTGAACCCTTGAATAAATGTGCCCTGAATGCAAATTGTTACTTATTTCAATCAATGTGTTTTACAGGTTGACATCTTGGACAGGAAGGAAATCGCCCCTATACTTGAATTCAAGACTGACTTCCAAATGAGAACGAAATCAACATAGTAGACAAGGAGGCTGGGAAGATCTGACTCTCTCCAGAAGCAGCATTGCCACCTTGCTGCCACTGGGAACTAGAACTGCTGTCTTTCTCACAGAATCTTATTCTCTAAAGACAAGTCACACTTTTTGCTCTCGGGGCAGAGCCATGTATCCCAGCCTCTTCCTTTTTTCCTTTGCCCTCTCACCTTTATTCAAGCTCATTGATTCTTTGTTTCAGTGGGAGCTTCCAAGAGAAATGGAGTAAATCATTCAGCAAGGGGAAGACATCAGCCATCTAGAATCCTCAACATTAATTTAGAATTCACTTTTATATGGTTTAAACCATGAATAAACAATAGACAAGGGATGGGAGGCTGAGGGAAGGAGAAAAGTGGATCATCTAGTGAGGCTCGTGGAAACAAATGAATCTACTGTGTCCACACTGACTCAGTAAAACTCGTTTCTGGTCTCCAGGAGCTTAGAGTCCAGTTGGGGAGAAAAGACATACTCATCATTTATGAGACACGGTGAGAAAGTTTATGGCTGCCACCAAAGCGTCACTTCTGATCCATCTACAGACTATGGAGCCCCGTTTCTTGACTCCCGAGGGACCCGGAAATCTATACACAGCCTCTCTAACTGTCTAGGAGAGTATGCTGGTGGCAGAAGCACCCCTTGACTGGGCGAGGGGAGCCAGAATTGGGCTTATATCCTGTGGATGCTATGTCCAGCAGCATGAGTCACTGTAGTGGATGGACCCTCTTCCCGTTCAATCTACAGCCACTTCTGGTATCACAAATGGGTTCTCCAGTGCTTGGATATGATGGGTCCAGATTCTTTGTCTAAGAGTCCTGATCTCTTTCCTTCTCTGCTGTCCCCACAATTTCCTTCCCAGGGTCTGGAAATGTCTTCTCACACTCCTTTAAAACATGGTTTATGACATCCATGTTCCTGGAAGAATGGGGAGCCATCTTCCTATTCTCCTAAGTGTGCCTACTTTGTTGATGGTTACTCTCGTAAGGACTACCACGATGACATTCTGTCATATGTTTTGTCAAAGGGCAGAAAAACAAACAGAGAAAAGAAAACATAAAAATGGCCAATTAGCAAGTAAGCCAGGAAATATGTGCTGAGCAGCATATGACAAACGTTTTCATGTACTTTATTCTATTTCATTTTCATGATAAAGCCCTCAGAGTAGTTGTTATTCTTCCTACTTTATTGAGCAGAAGCCTTAGGGTCACAGGAGTTAAACCACTTGCTCAAAGCTGTATACATAATAGAGCCCATAATGCATATATTTTCTGTTGCCCAAGACACTGTTCCTTCTACTGTACCATGGCTGCTTCTAGGTCAAAAGAGGAAGAACTTCCTGTGGGTTAGAATGTCCTAGGGGTAGGTTTATGAGGAGGAGGTATTTGAACTGGCTCTCGACTGAATTATAGGCTCTGGCTAGACAGTGGAAGAAGGCAAGGCTATTCCTGGACTTGGAAGGATTAGGATGACTAAAACCACAGGTTGAAAAAAGTGGAAGGTGTATTTGGAAGACTGTGTGTAGACTGTTTTGGCTGGAGAGGAGGGCTCATTCATATAATGAAATGGCACCCAGCCAAAGAGACAGGAACAATGAAGACTGCTTTGCCATTGTTGTGATTCAGGAGTTTCAGGCACCTCTGTTAAATGAGGATAAACAGGGCTGACCTTCCCTCACAGGCAGTCTGGGATTCTGAATCATCGGTGACTGGGAAGTGGCATGCTCCATTATCTGAGGCATGATATTATATCCACCAGCTATTTTGTGCAGTTGAATTTTTGTTCCATTGAAATGATTCTCTCAGTGTGAGCTCAATAGCGACGGGCATGATGGTGGTTTTTCTATGTTGCCAGAAACTAGGTCTGAATTTCTTCCAGCGCCTCCTGCTCTAAAGCACCTCTTATGATTAATTAACCTTTTGTGGAGTAACTAGGACATCTGTGTGGGATGAGATGTACTTTGGTCAGACTTCAGTTTTCAGTTGTTCGGCAAGAGGATAATTAATTATAAGAGCTGAATCTGAACAGAAGACTTTGGAGGAAATCCAAATGAAGCAAAACATCTAATTATCAATGAACAGGAAGTATTTTTTTTTATTGTTGTTGTTGTAGAAGTGAAGAAAATACTTAATATAAATAAAAGGTAGTAACAACTTAAGATGCTTGCTTGGAGTGTACATGTAATACGATAAATATTTGTTTTTTGGAGATAAAATACGATGAACTCACCATAACCAGACAAATACGAAACAGGGGCCAAGTTAAGTGTCTACAATAATATGTATTCCCCTTAGAGAGAATTGTGTTGGCTTTAACAAGGGTATATCTAGAATCACCTGGCTATCATTACTACTGGCAAATAACAGTAAACACCTCTTGTCTACAGAAGAGGGTTGGATTAAGATGCAAAGTAAGAGATAAGATGTGAGAAGCTAAAAACAGTGTAAAATCAATTTCTGTAACAGAAATGGCTGCTGTGATAGAGATGGTTTTTCCAAAGCTTAACTCTCTGAGGCGAATCACCTGCCGTAGTTAGCCCACATCTACGTGACACAATCTCCTACAAAACCCACAATCCTGGCAGAGCCAGAGATTCTAGCTGGACTTAACTGAACTGTGAAGATGGGTACTGTGGTGGACAATGAGAGAAATTTCCACTCTCAAATGAAATGATCCTCGGGGTTGTTTGTTGCCCACACTCACCGGTAACTTCTATACAAGTACTGCCTGGTTGTGTCCTTCAGTGAGGGAATATGATTCTAGTCGTATTTGTAAGTATCACGAGGCTTCCATTCTATGAAGATGCTGTGTCCTTTCTTACTTATTTCTCCTGTTGCTATGAAATAATTTTCATTCCCATTTTCTTTCTACCTGTGGCTTCGGCTGCCTCACGTGAGCACTTGGTGCCCATGCTTTGTGCATCTCTCAGTTTCTACAGCTTCCTATTGTATGTTGTTGTTGGGAGACAATCTTCCACGGTGTCTTGCATTTCTGCATTCTGCTGTTCAGTACAGTAATGTCTCTGTCAGGGACAAAGGTAGGGCAGGTTTATCAGTAACCCAATGTAAAAGATTTAAGTTTCCTAAGTCTGATGTTCCTCAACTATGATCAAATCTACTGCATCACATGGCTGCTCTGTGTCACCCTTTTGGGACTCAGAGGGGTGCCGGGGACAAGGAAGGGGGACCAGGGCAAACACGAAGCTCCTGCTGTGTGCTGTGCTGTGAGTAGTAAGTCATTTGTCTCTGACTCAGGTGTCTTGTGTCTTCTGCCACATCCATGAAGGTACGCCAGGCTAAATTGTTAGATTGCAAGGAAGGTGGTATTTCTATATACTTCCTGACATATGGGTCTTACAACCAAACTCCCTCTGAGGATCTGACTGGGTCAGTTGGTCACCCTCCAGTATGGAGGGTGCCTGTCGCACTGAGCTGTTGTGCATATACAACATCTATCTTCTAGGATAGTCGATAGATTGCAGCTTTTGGATCAGGAACTCTTTTTTGAACTGGTCATCTGTGGCCAACTTTTCAAGGTCACTTTGTTCAAATATTGAGGACTGTGAAGGAGGGTACAGGATGTCATTAAGAGGGGCCATGAGCTTGGCAAACCCTTGAAAGTTCTCAGAAGTGGACATTATAAGTTTTGCCTTTCACAGACTGTCCAGGGAAATGTTACTGAGAAATAGTTAATTCACCTCAACTCTCTGGAATATTCTGAGATTTTTGTGAATGAATATGGGTGTATGCCTTATCTGCAACTTACCAGCTCTCTGCCTGAAGAGGAAGGAAATATTTGGTAAATTTTGTGCTCCTAACACTGGCTACTGGAGATGAACGCTCAGGTTCACCTTAGAGGTTCTCTCTTAGCGTGTATTCCACTATTGGGAGAGCAGACGTGTGGTTGGCTGGGATTCCCTCCACTGTCAGGTTCAGGCATGAACCCTCATTGGCCCAAATCAATTAGGCTTTTGTCTGTTGATGCAGAGGAGGGCCTATGACTTTAAAGCATAGCTTTCATTCTGTCACTGTATTAGTCAGTGTTCTTCAGAGACACATGACCAATAAGAGAGATATATATATCTGTATATATATATGGCAATGTTACTATAAAACATAGCGCCTGGGTGGCTCAGTCTATTAAGCATCTGACTCTTGATTTCCGCTCAGGTCATGATCCCAGGATCACGGGACTGAGCCCCATGTCGGACTCTGCCCTGAGCGTGGAGCCTGCTTAAGATTCCCGCCCCCCCTTCCCCTCTCCTGCTCATGCTCTTTTCCTCATAATAAAAAAAGTTAAAAATTACCCGCCCCACATATAATATGTAGAATATATACTTATATATGTAAAATCTCAGCATAATTAATTAATTAAATAATTGGAATCGGCTCATGAGATTTTTGGAGGCTGAGGAGTCCCACGGTCTGCTGTCTCTAAGCTTGAGACCCAGAAAAGCTGGTGGTGTGATTCGGAATACACCGAGATGTATTCTCGGCCAAATGCCCGAGAACCAGAGGGGCCAGTGGTATCCAAGGGCAGGGGAGATGAGATTAAATGGCCCAGTTCAAACAGGGAAGCAGACAAAGAGAGTTAAATTCCTCCTTCCTTTGCCTATTACTCTATTAAGGCCCTCAGTGGATTGGCTGATGCCCACACACTCCTTTACTGAGTCCTGTGATTCTACAACAAACTAAATCTTAGTGAGGGACACCTTCACAGACACACTCGGGAATAATGTTTTATCCGGGCAGCCTGTGGCCAGTTAGGCTGACACATAATATTAACCATCACGGTCACCAAGCTTGAAAATAAAGCTGACACTTGGAGGAAGGGAAGAAGAGTTGAAAGTCTGGCCAAAGTCAGAGTCAGAGCCCTGGTCAAACCATCCCCAGTGCCTATGTAACTTCTGGCCTTTTCTATTATGTGAGCCAACAAATTAACTTTATTGTTAATGGCAGTTTGAATTGGGCTTTCTGTTACTTACAAACAAAAACATCCTAAGTGATTCACTTACTGGTTTTCATAACATCTGAGGTCACTCAAGGGTTAATGCTCTGAGATTATATGGGTAATGCAGGCATCTTTCTTACTTTCTTCTTTCTTTTTTTAAATGTTAAGGGGCAGAGAGAGAGGGAGACAGAGGATCGAAGTGGGCTTTTTGCTGACAGCAGAGACCCCCATGCAGGGCTCAGACTCACGAACCATGAGATCATGACCTGAACTGAAGTCAGATGCTTAACCAACTGAGCCATCCAGGAGCCCTAGACATCCTTCTGAAGTTGGGATGGTGCATGTTAATTCCGGACACATCAGATGCAAGTCTCATAGGTGTAATTCACTGGTCTTTTCCCAGTGCCTGATGTACGGCACATGCTCACAAACATTTGTGGAAGGGATCCATGAACACTACTTATGGTTCCCCAGAACTTATTAATTATTTCCTGACACTTGTCACACCTCCTTGGTTGCTTTGATTGGGCTTTTGCTGCAGGATTTGGAGGATGAGTTTGGTTACTAAAGAGTTAAATAAAAAGATTTAAAAAAAAATCACACTGTTTCCGTGGACAATGGCGACCGATGTCATCTTGGACTCCACATCCTTTAGGGATGGGTTTCCACATTGGTGATTCAGCAGGCCAGGCCATACTAGTTAATCAGAAGTTATAATTTTGGTTTGTACTGTTCTGAGGTCCATTATAATCTACAGTTTACAGCTTGTGGTAAAAAGGACGGACTAACTTGTTTTGCTGCAGTACAGTGTTATTTTCTTCAGAAAATGATCAGACCTAGAGCTGTGCCTTAGATCCCAGCACTGCCTCTTTGCATGCAAAAGAATACCCCCCTTTCTAACTGAAAACTGCCAGAGTAAAAACAAAAAAAAAAAAAAATCAAGACAGAGATGATCTTACCTTATGTACATCTGCTGTAAGTCCAGGTACCAACAAGGATCACACCCGAAGTGGGAGAATCATACGGCCTTACTAACTATGGCTGAACCATGTTAAAGTCATGAAGAACCCTGATGGGACCTCAGGTTAATATTCCCAGCTTGCCAAGCCGCATGTTTGCTGATATCAGGATTTTCTAGTGGATGTGGAAAACGGTTGAAATCAGAGTATCTGGGTCAGCATAATTTAATGTGCTCTAACTGACAAAAACCTAACCTGAACAGCCTTCTCTAATGTTCAGAGTGTTCTCTTCCTCTCTTCAAATGATTTGTCACACCCAAAGAATGGGAGAACTTCTTGGAATGTGTTTCTGACTATGGACAGCATGTCCACAATGCAACAAGTAAACAGCAGGGTAATTGCGTGATGGCCAACACTTCTGGGAATAAGGCAGGAGGTGCATCATTTATGCCACTAAACCCACCCACACACCCTGCAATATCTTCCTGGAATCGCAAAGGGAGTTCGAAAAGAAACCTAGACCTTATAGGTAGACCTAAATCCAAGGCCATGTGGCACTGGGGAGAGCAAAGTGGCTGCTGGAGTTTCACTTACAAAGGACTTCTTGTCCTGGTCAAACTTGAAAATTCAAAGAAATCCTTTTGTCAGCTAAATTCACAGTTTCTCTGATAGGGTTGCACTTCGGCCTTCATTGTTTCATTAATGTAGCTTTAGGCACACTTATTTTCTGAAAGTCCAAGCTACCTCCATTTATTTCCTTTAGTATTTAGAAGGCTAAAACAACATCATACCATTGCCACTTTCCCTAAGCATCTTGACAGGTTTAGATTGCCAACTGACTTTTCCTTTTGGATCAGCAAAAAAAAAAAAAAAAAAAAAAAAAAAAAAAATCCCTGCTAACCATTTCCCCATGGTATCCCTCCCAGCAGTAAAATTCTCAGCAAGGCTACTTAACAATTTCTTATGTGCTCGTTTTTTTTCCATAATGAGACTGCCAACAGATGCCCATATAATGGAAGTCTCCATTGGCTCCCGTGAATCCGAGTTTTGTAGCTGAGCTTTTTGTGAACCTGCATCAGCAAAGCATTTTCAAGATCCTCTGTCTCCCCGGATGGTCTGCTTCTCCTCTTGTCGCTCTCCAAATTCTCTTCACTTTGCTTCTACCTGCATGCGTGTGCGTTTCCGTACTGGAGTATAGCCTCTTACTCTTATTCTAGCATTTGATTATACTTACTCTGCTCTGTTATTCTCGTCTCTAGTGTTTTTTTTTTTTCTTCTAAGCATGGATTTATTTCATCCAGCTGATTCCAAGAATAGGAACCATATCTTCTAATTCTTTGTATGCCTCTAAATACCACTCACCACGTTGACTATGCCTAATAAAGATGCTTCCCTGGTAACATCAGTTTCCTGGTCTTGGCCTCAATTGCAGTAGTTTGCTTTACTTTAAAAACACCCCTCCAATTTATTTTTAATATTTAATATTTGAACTGTTTATAAGCCATTTTTTAGGCCTCTCTTTATAAGTCCATTTTGCCCAGTTGCAGGTCTATCGAAACTGGATTTGACTGGAAAGGAATCTTAGATGCGTGGACTGTAACTGGATATCTTCCTCATATTTAACTCAGCGTCTAGTTTGTGGTTTTCTAGTTACTACTTTTAATTGGTTTATTAAGTGTGCTAAACTTGGTAGGGGTTAACCAAGAGACAGTATTTATTTTCCTGCCATGACTGTCCTTAATTGTACTTAGATTTTCCTTCTTGGCCTCCTTGGTGAGGCTGATCTCACAGCTTTGCAGTCAAAGTGTTAACAAATAGCACAGCCCAATCTAATATAAAAATTTCAATCTCGGGGCGTCCGGGTGGCTCAGTCTGGTGGGCGTCCGACTTCGGCCCAGGTCATGATCTTGCGGTCTGTGAGTTCGAGCCCCGCGTCGGGCTCTGTGCTGACAGCTCAGAGCCTGGAGCCTGTTTCAGATTCTGTGTCTCCCTCTCTCTCTGACCTTCCCCCATTCATGCTCTGTCTTTCTCTGTCTCAAAAATGAATAAACGTCAAAAAAAATTTTTTTTAAATTTCAATCTCTCATCTAGTCACAGCTTCTTCCCCAACACTGCCTGCCAGTCCCCCCCCATCCCCCATTGCTCAGAGAAGACATGATCCCTCAGTGCAGTAGATGGGCAGGGAGGCATGGCTGGGTCTCCCTCTTGTTGTCTACTGTGCTCCTTCACTCCCCGTCTCCACTCAGAACACTGCTGCTTTGGACTCTTACAGAGTTGGGGTGCTAAGTAGGGAGGAGAGGTAGACAGTGACCGTTTCCAACTTGACTGCTGCTGACATAATCGGTGCCATTGTTCTCAGTGTGGCAGATGACCCAACACTGGGTTTCACTCAGGAATGTTTGTGGGATCTTTGTCCTGCATGGGGAAATGTGTTCTTTGGCTGACCTCTTATGACATCCCCTCCGTTCTTTGCTCTGGTTCTATACCCCACTGCGCTTTCTTTTGTTGGGGTCCCGATGCCCTGTAGGCAGAGTCCTGTCAAGATGGTGCCAGCCTGGCTCCCCTCTGTGGTATTCACATGGACTATCTTTATTCTTCTGCTGGCTGATGGAAGTGCGGCCTGCTCCTCGGTTTGCTTATACTCCACGGATAGTCGCGATCTTGGAGGACACTTTAGGTTCTCCCAACAACGCTTTTTTGCCCCATTCTTTAAGATCATTCTGCCAAGGACTAAGATGCCTGCCTTCTGTATGCAAGTGGTGGTGGCAAAGCCCCTTCTAGTTAGCAGGGTGTTTTGTGTGGCAGAGGGTGGGCAGAGAGTCAAAGGACCCCCAATTCTTTCTCCATGGGACAAGGACGGGACAATCCACTCCCACACATTTCTCCAGAGGATTTCTGGAGGTCTTATGTTTCTCTAATGAAAAATAAAGCACGGGTGCACATTCTTTCAGTGTTTATTCCAGATTCTTCTAGATGGTTCTTATATGAAAAGCAAGGCACTTTGAAAGCCCAGATGTTTGTTGTCTTAGCATAATATCACACGTATTATTACCGAATTCAAAGCATATGATTAAGGAAACAGGAATTAGATAGATGAAAAATAGAGTCTAAATTTGTTGAGTGAGATTTGAATGCAGTATTCTTTTTGTAGATTCCTCTTTCAGTTGAGCAGTTATTTTCATTGAAATATTATTTGGTTGAGGAAACCTTCTATATAGTGAAACATATGGGCAGCGATTCTTGGCTTTAGAGCTTCCAGTTTCTGACAGGGTTTCAAGATGTCTTAATGCTGAGACTAGGTCTGCAGCTTTGGCACCTTGGACAAGGCATTTTTACAGAGCTAAGTTGTTTTATTTTTAAATTTGAGAAGATTTTACTCAGTAAGTGTTAAAATCCTTCAGGCCTCTAATAATTTGTAACATTTGCATAATGTACATTCATATTGGTAAGAATTGAAAAAGACCAGCTTATGGGGCACCTGGGTGGCTCAGTCGGTTGAGCGTCCGACTTCGGCTCAGGTCATGATCTCACCGTTCTGGAGTTCGAGCCTCGCATCGGGCTCTGTGCTGACAGCTCAGAGCCTGGAGCCTGCTTCAGATTCTGTGTCTCCCTCTCTCTCTGCCCCTCCCCTGCTCATGCTCTGTCTGTCTGTCTCTCTCTCTCTCTCTGTCTCTCTCTCTCAAAAATAAATACACATTTAAAAAAAGAAAGAAAGAAAAAGAGCAGCTTAAAAAATGTAACTGCTTTGAAAAAAAAATCTGATTGAACATTTGCATTAACAATAGTGCTGCTCATCAGGATTTCATCATTCAACTTATAATTCATACAGCCTTTAATTTTATTATTTAACTTTGCTACACTTTCAATAATGGAAAGTTTAATAATCAGTGTCTTTAATTCAACACTTGTTCTAGTTCTGGCATTTTCCCTTTACTGGTTGCAAAACAAGTTACTAAGGGTTTCCTTTAGACTATATGCTATAAATAAATAAGTACCTGGTTTTTAAATTTTTTATAACTACTAAATAGGACATTTAGTTTTCTCATCTGGACAGTGGATATAATAACACAGCCAAAAAAAAAAAAATCCCCACGTCCCCCACAAACATGTTCCTCAAGCTATCTGAACGGAGGATGTGACCAAGCCACAAGCAAGGGGTCCGTCCCCTATGATTCTTCCTTCCCTCACTCTCGACATCTAATCAGCTGGAAAATCCTTGGCTCAACCTCCAAAGTGAATCTCAAGTTCATCCATTCTTCTCCACCTCTGCTGTTACCACCAATTTTGTTAATTCTTGCCTGCAGTAAGGTAGAGACCTCTCTGTTTTCTCAGTTTCTCTTGTCCTTAGACTCCACACAGCAGCCACAATGGTCTCTAAATACATAAACCAGGTCACCTTCATCCTCTCTCTCAAACCTTTCAGTAGCATTTGTTTGGAGTTAGAGTAAAATCCAAGCTCCTTATCGTGGTATATAGCTAAAGTGATTCTAGCTGTGGTGATAAATGGAACTCGAAATTTCAGTGGCTTAACGTACGAAAATTCGCTCCTGGTTCAAGCAACAGTCAGCGCAGTTGATCCTGGTTTAGAGCAATTTGCCTCCACAGGATGATTCGGGGACCTAGCTTCTATCTCGTGATCCTGCTGTTCACTAGCTGCCTCAGGGTCTTCTGCATCCAGCAGGCAGAAGGAGGCAGTGGTTGGAGAGGGCACACCCACTTCTTAACTGTTGTGGGACTCGTAAGACCACATTCCAATACTGCTTGCATACCATTGGTGAGAATTGATCACGTGGCTCCACCCAGAAGCTAGGAAGGCTGGGAAATGTAGTCTCTGGCAGGGAGCCCCTTAAAGGTACAAGTCTGGAGAGGTCAGCATGCATCTTTGGGGAAAGCCAGACATCCTGTCACACACAGTGTTTATTTTATTATTAAAAAAATTTTCTTTAACATTTACTTATTTTCGAGAGAGAGAGAAAGACAGAGAGAGAGAGAGAGAGAGCGCGCAAGGGAGGGGCAGAGGGAGAGGGGGACAGATGATCTGAAGCAGGCTCTGCGCTGACAGCAGAGAGCCCAATGCGGGGCTCAAACTCACGAACTGAATGGTGAGATCATGACCTTAGCCAAAGTCGGACTTAGCTACCCAGGCGCACCCCCACACAGTGTTTAAACACCCCCACCGGTTGCCTCTAACCGCCCTCCAGCCACCTCTTAAAAGCTTTCTGGGACTAGGTTCCAGCCATGCTGGTCTTCCTCCTCTTCCAATTTCAAGCCCATCCTTGATGAGCCCCCCACGTCCCCCACAAACATGTTCCATCCTTGGAACTCATCCTAGGACTTTTGTGTTCTCTTCTTTCTGGCTGGAAACTTTTATCTCCAGGCCTTTTCCTGGATAGTTCTCTTCAATTCCCAAATCTCAGTTCAAGTACCATCTCCCCAGGAGTCCCCGCCCGCCTACCCAATACAGTACTCTTCCATGTACCAGTTTAAAAAATTTTTTTTCAACGTTTTTTTATTTATTTTTGGGACAGAGAGAGACAGAGCATGAACGGGGGAGGGGCAGAGAGAGAGGGAGACACAGAATTGGAAACAGGCTCCAGGCTCCGAGCCATCAGCCCAGAGCCCGACGCGGGGCTGGAACTCACGGACCGCGAGATGGTGACCTGGCTGATGTCGGACGCTTAACCGACTGCACCACCCAGGCGCCCCTTCCATGTACCAGTTTTAGTTGTCTTCACAGCACGAATCGACTATCTGGAATTATCTATGCTTGTTTACTTAGTTACTCTCCATTTTCCTCCCCACTCATCATCTGTGTCATGTAAACTCCATGCCCGACTATCCCGCTCACTGCTATATGTATTTCCGGCACACAAAACATGACTGGCACATATGAATCAATCAATACACATTTATGGAATGAATGGAGGGAATCTTTTAGTCCTGGCAGTCCAAAATCCATAAAGGAGAGTTGATATGGGAAGGCTGACACCACTCCATAATCACTAGGATTCAGTTGTGCTGATCAATTTTCAACCAGTGAAATCAACCATCTCTGCTATATGAAATCCTCGTTGTATCTTCCTGGAAGAACCTTGTGGAATATATTAATCCAGCAAAAAACCCAAATTTATATCCTATTAGAAATCCAGTTTTTTGCAAGTTTTTAAAGAACTACCAATGTTACTTGGTATTTTTAAAAGTCCTTTTTTGACTAAATGTGAATATGCATTATAAGTGGTACATTTTGTTTGTGAGTAATTTTTATTGCTATTAATAATACTACTGGGGAATACAAATGAAGCCGCATAAAACAATTCTAATGGCTGCTCCACCAGCCAGTTTTAAAGCTGCTAATGGAACCTGAGGCATTCGAGGTTTGTGTGTACTCAGAATTTTAGAATGACTATTTAATTTCTTTCCTGATTATTTCCAGGGTGGAAATTCAAAGCCCTTTTGAATTCTCTTTGATGAAATTACTCATATGAATATAGCGTTTTATGAAGATGTATTTTATTCTACTGAGAAGCAACATAAGAGGGTGGAAAAAATATTTCTTGCAGACACTAAAACCCTGAGTTTGAATTTTTTGGGGTCTGCCATTTACTAGCTATGCGACCTTGCCCAGGTTATTAATTTTCTCTGTGCACCAGTTGCTTAATCTGCAAAAAGAGAATAATAACATCTGCCCCTGCAGGGCTTTTGTGAGGATAGATGTAAATGCTTTGGCTAAAGTCAGCACTTAGTAGGTGCTCAAAGAGTTCTTTTTTTTCTTCCTTTACGGTATATGTTTTTCTTTACTCAATTTAGCCCAAAGTTGTGTAGAAGACAAAGATTGGTGGGGCAACTGTTAAAAAAACAAAACAAAACAAAACAATTTCATATGGAATTTTTCACACACACTCAGGGTCAGACTGGAAATGTTGGGGTCACCTCTTTCTCTCTTGATCACATGTTTAGTAGGTTACAAGTGATGTTTGTGTTACTCTGGAATTATCCCTGGAAACCATCCTGGACACTTCATCTCTGACTTTCTCACTAGGATAACTCTCAACTGCTCTCTGCAGCTCGCTTCCCTTTCAACTCTATTCTCCACATTGTGCTGACTCCATCTTTCTAAAGTGTAGATATAATCATCTTCCTTTTCTTCGTAAGCCTCGGTGATAGTTAATGTTAGGGGTCAACATGACTGGGCTCTGGAGTGCCTGGATACTTGGTTAAACATGATTTCTGGGCTTGTCTGTGAGGGTGTTTCTGGGTGAGATCAGCATGTGAAGAGGTGGACTGAATAAAGAAGACTGTATTCCTAAGTATAAGTGGGCCTCACCCAATCCACTGAGAGCCTAAATAGAACAAAAAGGTGGCAGAAGGGGGAATTCTCTCTCTCTGCCTGACTGGTGAGCTGGCACATTGGTCTCCTGTCCTTGAACCGAGACGTGTACCGTAGGTGCTCCAGTTCTCTGGCCTATTACAGGATATGTGTATCCTATTGGGTCTATATCTCTGGAGAATCCTGACGAGTACAGCCTCTGAGCCTCCAGACGCCTGTAGGTTAAAATTCGACCGTGCAATTGCTTAGCACGGTTTAGTTGTAAACAACCTTCCCAGATAATTTTACTTCCTTTCTACCCTCATATACCACACACTGCTGCTACTGTGCTCTCTTTACCATTGTCTGAGTGCTCTGCCTTTCTGCCTTGAAAAGTAGTTTTTTCTTTTTTTAAAAAATTTTTTTTAAGTTTATTTATTTTTGGTACAGAGAGAGACAGAGTATGAAGGGGGGTGGGTAAGAGAGGGAAGGAGACACAGAATCTGAAACAGGCTCCAGGCTCCGAGCTGTCAGCACAGAGCCCGACGCGGGGCTCAAACTCACGGACTGCGAGATCATGACCTGAGCCGAAGTCGGACGCTCAACTGACTGAGCCACCCAGGTGCCCCGAAAAGTAGTTTTTTCGATCTAGGGTATCCTGCCCCCTTTTCTCAGCCTGGTTCACTTCTATTCATCCTTCAGCACCCAGGTCACACATGACTTCTTCAGATCTATAAATCCTGTGACATTGGTGAGAGTCCAGTGTTGTGACCACTGGTTGAGTAAAGGCTTCTCTAGTGGATCCTAAGGATTGGGGTGTGTGTGTGTGTGTGGGGGGGAGTTCCCTTTTGCTGACAGCCCAGTTAGGACACATAAGCACATAATATTAAAAATATCGGGGTGCCTGTGTGGCTCAGTCTGTTGAGCGTCTGATTCTTGATTTCTGCTCAGTTCATGATCCCAGGGTCATGGAATCAAGCCCCGCATTGGACTCTGTGCTGATCATGGAGCCTGCTTAAGAGTTTCTCTCTCTCTTTCTCTCTCCTTCTGCCCCTCTCCTCTGCTCATGCTCTCTCTCTTTCTAAAATAAAAAAAAAATACTACTAAATTTATTTTACATGATGTTTCTTAATAAGGCAATTCATATGTTTATAATCTGAAAAAAGAAGTCAAAACAAATTGGTTCAATATTTGTATATTATATATTTATATGTAAAGCACTATACATCTGATATTGGTGTAATATTTTTTTAGCATAATTTATTGTCAAACTGGCTAACATACAGTGTGTAAAGTGTGCTGTTGGTTTTTGGGGATAGATTCCCGTGGTTCATCGCTTACATACAACACTAAGTGCTCATCCCAACAGGTGCCCTCCTCAATACCCATCACCCATAATATTGATAGAATATTAAAACATGCTATAAGAAGCCACAGTTTGCAACAAGAGGCCTACAGATTCAGTCAAGAGAGAATAACATAAACCAACTTCAAAGCAACTTCCTCAACAATGAAATTTGATCACAGATACAACATTAAAATCAGATAGTGCTGTGTGTGCTAATTACGGAGTCTATGAAATTCTAGCTTGCAATGAAAAACCCCTAGTGAAAGGGAAGTAAAAGAATATTGCTTAAGTTGATGATACCGCATTTCCTGATAATAACAATATAGCATCTTTTACAAATGAGATCTGCAAACTTTAAATGAAGTAGTTATTCATTGATTTGCAGACAGAGAATGTTGTTCCTCACCGCTTTGGCCAACACGTTAAAAATCAGTCAACAAACATTTTCAGAGTGCTTTCTGTGCTCTGGACATCGTGCTAGGCATTGTGGAGATCATAAAGACGTTGTTCCTGTCTTCAAAGGGATTTTAGGCTAGTATCTCACTCACCTTAGTGTCATCTCTGGTTCCCTTGCCTGACCTCGCCTTCAAGACAGATCAGCGAACACTGCCTGTATCCCTACCCTTCTGCATTTTGCCACATCAGCACGAGTTCTTCTCCCTTCAGCTCATCAAGTCTCACACTTGGTCTATCCTGACTGCAGACCACCGGATCTGCATCTGTCCCTCTTCCGAAAGGAGCGTGTTTAACTGGTTAATGTAACCCCCATCCTGCCCCAGGGGTCTCACCACTGTTTATATGAGTTAGGACCCCCGCCCCCCATGTCTGACTTTGGCTCAGGTCATGATCTCATGGTTTGTGAGGTCGAGCCCGGTATCGGGCTCTGTGCTGACAGCTCGGAGCCTGGAGCCTGCTTCATATTCTGTGTCTCCCTCTCTCTCTCTGCCCCTCCCCCACTCATGCTCTGTCTCTCTCCCTCTCAAAAATAAATAACTTTAAAAAAAATTAAGAATAAAAAGAGTTAGGACCCCCCATTTACATTTAATTACATCCACTTCCGTTACACTGACTTTCTCTGCACACTCATGTTTCTGTAAAGGAATGGATCTTAATCCCTTTTTTGGATTTTTGCATCTAGAAAGCTTTTGTCTTCTTCTTCTTCTTCTTCTTCTTCTTCTTCTTCTTCTTCTCCTCCTCCAGAAGACTCCTGAAGTCCAGAATAGTCCAGGGAAGGTGCTTGTGTTACAACTTAGTTCTTTTGCCTGAGTTTAAAAAAAATTTTTTTTTTAACATTTATTTATTTTTGAGACAGAGAGAGACAGAGCATGAACGGGGAGGGTCAGAGAGAGGGAGACACAGAATCTGAAACAAGCTCCAGGCTCTGAGCTGTCCACACAGAGCTGGACGCGGGGCTCGAACTCACGGACCGCGAGATCATGACCTGAGCCGAAGTCAGCCGCTTAACCGACTGAGCCACCCAGGCGCCCCTTGCCTGAGTTTTTATAAGCCTCTTGTTAGGAGACAAGCAGATTGAAACTAAGAGAAGGTGGATAGAGTGACTTGAAAAACCTAGATGGGGGCGAGGACTGCTGAAGGAAGGAAAGAGAAGCTCACATGAGAGGTGGGAGAGAAGCCCACACTTCCCTGTAAATGCTAGTCCTGAGCAACTAAAATGGCGCCCTGTTCAGGGTCTACTTTCATGAACTCTGCTGCTAGACATTTTTTTCTGGTGAATATTTATTACCCCAATGGTAATCCTTCATTTAACATAATATAAAAATTATAGAAAAAGAGAGTAATTAGTAATAAATCATCATCTCATCCATTAGCTGTAAATAATGCCACTTTGTCAAAGTCATAATCATCAAACAGTCAGCTAGAGGTGATTATGTGTACTACCCAACTGGAATCAGTCCAAAAACAAACCACAGCTCCCGTTTATTATCCTAATTATGCCTTAATATGATGCCATCTTTTTCTCCCATAAACTTGATAACAATAAAAGAGTAACAATGAAAATTGACAGGATAAATGAGCAAGAAAGGTAGCCCGGGAAACTTCCCAGCTTTCCCACCCACCCATCTCTCTCTAATTTCTGATGCAGAAAAGACTGTAAGTCTTGAGGAGGATGCTGAACAGAATAGGGGAACTCTTGGAGTATTGGGTGCATGGGATAATTTTTTTGTCCACTAGTCCATTAATCAAATTAGAACACAGGCCGTCCTCACTTTGCACAATACTACGTTAAGTGAAATGTTTACATATAGAAACTGTTACTGTTTTACAAGGTTCAGTGGTAAGCAACAATGTTACCATGGAATTGTGCAAAAGAGCGACATGGTTTTGATATGCACTCAGTTGAATCAGCCTGGGACCATGCAAAGTGACAACTGCCTGTAGTCTGTTTAAAATAACTGCTTCACCCCAAATTTTGTTAATGAGATTTATCAGACTGTTTGAGAGCATTTGAGTTGATGGAAAAACTAATGCAAAGGATTTAAATGAGTCTTTATATGACCACCTAGCCTATTATCTCGAATGAAGGACATGAGTTTTCTTGACCCGGTGGATCCATGATAGGAGAATGTTGGAACAAGTGAACAAAGGGTAGGATGGGGCTCAAAGACCTAGTTTAAAAGATCAGAGGTAGGTGGACAAAATAGGTTGAAGGCCAGAGAAAGAATGTTGGTAATGGTGATTGATATGGAAAACCCAGCTCATGAAAGTTAGGATATTCCCCAGTACAAGGAGAAGGCCAGTCAAAGATCTGTGTGGGGAAAGGCTGAGGAATTAGTTGCACAGGTGATGTGATATTAGGATTTCTCGCCTGTGTAGATACCACCTTAGAGGACTTTCCCAGCTCAAATGAACCCCTCAACTGGCCCAAATGGCTACAGTGATGGGTCCCACAGTACATTTTTAACAAGGAGACCATGCTCTCTGGTCACATGGATTGGTCCAAGGGTATGCCCCTAGTGCAGCTTGGACCTGAGTCCTTTCCCTGAGGATTTGGACTTGAGAATGACAGAGGGACAGATTCTTACTGGGGAGCTGAGCCACTGAAAGCTCCCTGGCCTGTTTAGCTTCACTCTTTGGTTTACAACATGCAGGGAGGAAGTGGAAATAAGAGATGGAAAGATTCTTCTGCATGTTTCTCTGGTTCTTGGATCCAGTCTTTTTTAAGCCCGAGATGCATTTTTGTTTTGAATTTCTGTAAGCTGTTCCTATAACTTTATGAGATAAATTCAACCTTTTGGTTTAAACTAGCCTGAAATGGTTTCTTGTCACATACAGTTAAATATCCTAATATATGACAGGAATCTAAAGGGTATGGGATAGATAGAATGAGAGCTAATGAACTCTTGATTGGGAGGGGAAACAGGTTAGATCAACAAGAAAATCACAGTGACCCCTTTCCACACACTGCATCCGGGGGAAGTGCCTTGTGGCCAGAAGGTTCACAAAAGCCTTCAGTGACTGGAAATGGTCTTTAGTGCTCAAAGGTTATATGCTGTTGAGTGATGTGAGATTTACTCGTGATGGGCCTCAACTGCACATAGTTGATGCCTTACAATGAAAAAATATCACCAAACAAGGCTTACCACTTCTGGTTCTTATTCTTAAACCTCACCTCCAGTCATTAGCTGCCACATTGTATGTACCAGTGGACCTCCAATGGGGTCTCTTTCATTTCTTTTAATGGATCATGCGGTTCATAGTCCTTGTGCCTCCCACATAATCTTTCTCTTGCCTGGAAAGCCTTGCTTCTTCTCACCTTCTGGTGGTCTCCTAGCTGTCCTCCTAGGAAGCTCTTTTTAAATAAGCCTTCCCTAAACCCTATAAGCAGACTAAATCTCTTCCTCTTTCCTCTATCCCATGTATTGTCCTTCCCTACTTGTTTGAATGTCTTCCTGACAGATTCATAATTCTTTCAGGGCATACAGCAGGTCTTCATTATCTTTCTTTCCTCAGTGTGAACAAAGTTCCTGAACCATCTTCTATACTCAACAAATATTTATTAATCCAACTTAATGAACTTCTTTAAACTAGACCACAGATGAAGATCATGTATGAATGGTGTGGGATGCTCTGGAGATCAGAGCATTGGATATGACCCATCCAGTCACACAGATACATGGCCTGGGATTTGGAGGAAATTGGATTTTGTTGATGCCCGTCATGCTGCAATGCCCAAATCTGAAACTCTAGTCAACTTCTGAGTGTTATTATTGCATTATCAACTACCTAATGGGCGTTGCTGACTTGGATGTTTCTGTAACTGCAAACTTAATGAGTGGAAAACTAACTCATCAAAATACTTCGTTCTCCAGCCTTATTAAGGTATCATCATTCTTTCATTCATGCCATTTCAAACATGGGAATTTTCTCTCCATGGCAATTGATTAACCCAAATCTTCTCTGCTCTTCTCTTGCTCTGTCTGTAAACCCATTCTTTCTTTCTAATTTTATTGTCTCCATCCTCTTTCAGCCCTGGGCTATTGCAATAATCCTAAAGTCTGGCCTGAAGCCCTTTTAGTCCACAATCTATCCTATATGCCAGCACAACTGAATTAGTCTTTCCTTCTCATCATGCTACTCTCCTGATGAAACATTAGAAGCACCTAGCACGTTGCCATGCAAAATAATCTGTAAGTTAATTACAATTACAAATTGTATTGCAAGAGAGAATATGAATGGTTGCAATAACAATATTATTATACATAGAAAAATTATTTTATAGATTGCTAGATGCTTTGCATTGTTCAATTTTTTTCTTTACTATTTTGCTCAACCCAGTAGAAGCTACATAAAAAGAAACAGAGCAACCATTCATATTCAATGGAACAAATGAGAAACTTAAAATGGAATTTGTTCACATATCTATTTCACACGTATTTATTGAGCACTTGGATGTGTCGGGGAGAAAAGAATTGAGTGAGGGGAGGTAAAAGAAAATGTGATCTTGCTATGGATTCAATGTGTGTGTCTTCCCAAAATTTGTACGTTGAAATCCTAACCATCAATGTGATAATATTAGGAAGTGGGGTCTTTGACAGGTAATTAGGTCGTGAGGGGGGAGTTCTCACAAGTGGGCTTAGCGCCTTTCTAAGATGAGACACCAAAGTGCTTGCTTGTTTTGCCTGCTGTCTGCCATATGAGGACTCCAGGAGAAGATGGTCACCCGCAAGCCGGGAAGTGGACCTTCACCAGATACCGGAAATGTATGCATGTTTACCTGTGTACATGTGTATGTCCATTTATACATGCACATGTACTGATACCCATATGCACATATTATGTATGTATATATATTATCTCCATATATCCTATTGGGTCTGTGTCTTTGGTAGAACCCTGACTGACATACTCCACCCTTGTTATCAGGAACTCTTCAGTAGAAACGTTTGGAGGCTACTAGGGATTGCCTTTCTTTTTGGTTTTCCGAAACACTGCAAGGGGTGGGGAGACATAGGATCTGTCTCCAGCTTTGCCCTGCCCAGCATACTTTTCTTTTCTCCTTTTTTTCCCTGGTAATAGAAAGCCTCCATCTTAAGGGGAATCTTATCCCTGTACTTTGAATGGGACTCACCCACTTTTACTCCAGGGGTTGGCATTTGACACAGCCCAGCCAATCAGAGTAACCCATCTCATTGGCCACAGTGATTGGTTTAGGAATGGGCATGTGACTCAGACTGGGCCAATAAGATTCCCCTTGGGACTTCAACTCTCAGGAATGTGGCCCTTTATTAGAAATTTGCTAGCTGAAAGGGCAGTGTAAGGTTGGAGGTGTGGATGGGGCCATTTCTTCTTGTTAAAAAGCCTGACGGAGAATAAAATCAATAAAGAGGAAAAGAGGCAGATTCCTCATGCTATTATTTCAACCCCTGGATCTAGCTGTATGCCTTGAATTACTCAGTTACATGTCCTAGCAAAATCACTCCTGCCTGATTTTTCGCTTGTCTGTCGATGATGGTTTGAGCTGTATTTTCTGACACTTGCAACTGAATTTTGACTTATAGAGGAAAGCAAGAAGCCAGTGAGGTGGTAGAAAAGAGGATGATTATGTAAGGGGCTAAAACAAAGCAAACATTATGGTGTTTGGAGATATAAGGGAGACATTACAGCACAAATTACAGAATAATATAATAAATCCTCAGGAGGATGGCGTTTTTGCTACTGGTTGAGATGGTCAAGTCATGAGACAGCAGCTAAAGGCAGCTTTACAGAGCTTCCACTGTGGTTTAAAGAACGCATGTAAGAAAATTAAAATAACTTTTTAATTTTAAAACTGAAATAACTTTTATGTACAAATAATTAATTGAATAGAGTGAATTATGCTTAGGCCTGCACCGTATGGTGACTCCCTTAGTTGATTAAGAAAGTTCTATTAATGAAGATATTAAGACACACAGCATCAATTCTTGGTCGGGTTGGCCATCCTTATTTTAGATACTAGTCAAGCCCAGTGCCCATTTCTTTAACACTTAGAGCTGGATTAGTAAAAAGTTGTGCTGTTATTGGTAGGTGAAAGAAGAAGTCTGAACTTGTATGGCAGGTAGCAAGTGAATTAGCATTTACTATATAGCAGTGTGATAAGCACTATTTTAGGGGTAGGTACAAGGTAATTGACAGCAAAGAGTAGGCATTTCTAGATCAGGGTGTGGGTTTTGAAAGATTCCTGGGGATAAGACTTAAACTGATATTGGAGGATGAGTTAAGAGTTAGCTAGACGATAGAGGGGCTGAGAGCATCCTAGATATCATAAATGCAGAAGCACGGGGGACAGTACACAGCTCAGGCTTGTGGAAATAAAATTCTGTGTAGGAGAGGTGTGAGATGATGGTAGAAAGGTAGGCAGGGGCAATCATCGGGACGTAGTGTATTAAGCTTCAGAATTTGAACTCTGGTGGAAATATATGGAATACCACTGAAGGGTTTTTTTTTTTTTTAATTTTAATTTTTATTTTTGAGACAGAGAGAGACAGAGCATGAACAGGGGAGGAGCAGAGAGAGAGGGAGACACAGAATCTGAAATAGGCTCCAGGCTCTGAGCTGTCAGCACAGAGCCTGACGCGGGGCTCGAACTCATGAGCTGTGAGATCATGACCTGAGCCGAAGTCGGATGCTTAACCGACTGAGCCACCCAGGTGCCCCACCACTGAAGGGTTTTAAAGCAAGAGAGTGACCGTTTATTTAAATCTCCCACGACATGAGCTTTTAAAAGCTATCACTATATCTGTGGCTAGTCATAATTGCATAGCAGATAAGGAAATGAGCAATTACTCTCACCTGTAGGGTGTTATAAGGAAAGCCTTATCTATGAGGCTCTGATCAACAGGGCTTCCAAGGAGTGACTGGGTCATTGTTCTCATGGGGCTTTACCAAAGGCCTTGAGCAGAAAGACAGCACTTTGAGAGAAGAAGGCTTTGTACTAGAGGGCAGTTACTGATTCAAATTCATGTGTGTTGTTGAGTCCCAGCTGGGCCTTGACATTGATCTTCTTACTCCTGGATCTGAAATAAATTCAGAAATACAGTCCTTTGGAATGAAAGCAAAAATAAGGGCGAGAAAGAAAAGGGAAATACAGAAGAGAATTAGCCTTACTTTAGTGAGAAATTCCCAGCAGGGTATTCTTTTAAGTAGCATGTATTCTGTTCTATTCCATTAATTTTAAAAGGAGGACCACTAGAAATGACTTATCTGAGTAACCCAAAAGATTCAGATCAGCTAGTCAACTAATGGGACCCAGGTCACCTTTTACATGAATGATGCATGAGTAGATGATAGATACAAGGAGCTTTGCTAAGTCTGCTGATATTTAGTGTCTAAGAAATTGAGGGGTTTCCGTCAAATGAATAAAGATTCTTCCAGTATAGTGATTTCCTGTGTTTTGAAAGATTAGTGCACGCTTTTGCTAGTAGTTTATTTTTCTGCTTTGACAAAGAGGAAAATTAAGGAAAAAGAAAGGTTGGTATATACACATATTAGAAAGATGGATTTGTAGAACTGCACTGTTGTACTGTTTTTGAACGACCTTTTTTTTTTTTTTTTTTGATGGAAAAGAGACTTGTGACCTTATTTGCATTTCAAATATTCCTGGAGTGGAATAGTAAAGATCAATGAATTGATTGTCAGAGAAACAGCATGAGTGACAAATTTCTTAGTAAAGGAAAAAGAAATACAAAAGAGGAGGATAGTCAGGTCTTCCTTATTCGGAAGTAATGGAACAAAAAGGTCTCCGTCCTATTTTTGGTTTCATTTTTCTAAAATTTAAATAATCTGTGAGGATAAGAAGAAAAATGCTGACATGAAAAGTGCATGATTATGTGACACTGGAATATGGCCCAAAGTGTATGTTGGGAGTGGGCTACATTTCCCCTTGTCTGGGGCATATTTTGAGAGACAATACAATATAACAGAAAATGGGTTGTATTTGGAAATTGAAAATACCCTTCCAGAAACCCAGCTCTCCACCATTCAAGGCAGGAGGATGGGCTTCTTTTCAGAATGATTATAGTAGAAACATTTATTATATTCAGAGGAAGTCCCAGTCTATAGAGAAGAATGTAGGCTAGTTCTATGTCTCAATGCAATAATCCCATCAGTATGTACTTGTCCTAGAGCTGAGCAGTTTACAAATGTTTATCTTGAACAATCATTGACTGGGTGAGGGCATCTTTTTTTTTTTTTTAATGTTTATTTATTTTTGAGACAGAGAGAGAGTATGAATGGGGGAGGGGCAGAGAGAGAGGGAGACACAGAATCCTAGGCAGGCTCTAGGCTCTGAGCTGTCAGCACAGAGCCTGACGTGGGGCTCAAACTCATGAGCTGTGAGATCATGACCTGAGCCGAAGTCGGACGCTCAACCGACTGAGCCACCCAGGTGCCCCCGAGGGCATCTTGAATAGCATCACATGTGTGGGGGTATCACTAGTATCACCTATTTGGAGTTGCAGTAAGGTTAGTGCATCTCCTTTTCATGGCCCACCTCCTTTCAGAGGTGAAGATCTGGTCTGCACACTTTAGGTTCATGTCACTACATCTCACTGACCATGTTGGACAGAAAGAACCTGAGATGAGGATCTACCCTGATTCACGGGCAGGTCTAATGCTTTGCAGTGTGGGCAGGATGGGTAAGAGGAATAGATTGTTGGCCTACGATTTGGAGAATGGAGAATGGGGATTATAGATCTCAGAATGAGTCCAGAGTTAGAGAATTTGTGCATTTTTATTGTGTTAGGTTGAATTGTGTTCCTCCAAAAGATGTGTCCAAGCCCTAAATCCTAGGATCTGTGAATATGACCTTATTTGGAAGTAAGGTCTTTGTAGATGTAGTTAGGGATCTCAAGATGAGATTGTCTGGATTTAGAGTGGGCCCTAGGTTCAGTGAGTGGTGTCCATAGGAGAGAAATAAGGAGGAAATTTAACACACAGAGACCCAAGTGGTGAAGGCCATGTGAATGCAGAGGCAGAGATTTGTATTATGCTACTATTAGCCATGCATACCTGGAACCAACAGAACTTGCAAGAATCAAGAAACCTTTGGAGAGAGCATGGCCCTGTTGACATCTTAATTTCAGAAATCGCCAGAAAAAGCATCCACAATTTCAGAAACTGTGAGAGAGAGACTAAAAAAAATTTTTAAGCCATTAAGTCTGTGATAAATTGTTACAGCGGTACCAGAAACCTAATATACTCATGAAAACATCCATACTCTGGAGACTCCAACTACAATCTCATGCCACTGGGTAAAGGCCAAAGAGGAGGCACTGCTGGGTTGACTGATCCTGACTCTAGAGAGAAAATGGGATCATGGCTCCAGAGGGAGACAGGAAGGAGGAGGACAGTTTAAAGGAAGTGGTAAAAATTAAAGGAAGGCTTAATCATCTGGTACAAATAGGGCCATCAATGACTCAGATCTCTCAGGAAAGACTCTGGGTCATTCCATAAGGTCAAGAATACCTAGTTGATGTTCTGGCTAAAGGCAAAGCTAACTTAGAATTGGTGGGGTGATCAGGGTGCTTGGGTGGCTCAGTCAGGTGAGCAACCGACTCTTGATTTTGGCTCAGGTCATGATCTCACAGTTGTGAGATTACACTCTGCACTGGGCATGGAGCCTGCCTGGGATTCTTTCTCTTTCTTCCTCTGTCCCTCTCTCCTGCTCTTGCTCTCTCTAAAATTAAAACAAACAAACAAACAAACAAATGGGTGGGGAGATTCATAAATACCACCTATTGACTCATGACCAGCTAGAGTATTTTTGATTGGGTTAAACACATGTTTTTATACTTGAATTTTCGTCCTCTTTTCCTCTTCCATTTTTCTGTTTCCTCCATTATGTTTATAGGGTGTATTGGTGAGAGTTAGCTTAATACTTTGGTTTAGAGGCTACAAAGTACCAGGAAAAGATCACGATAGAACTACCATAAGAATGGACACTCAAAAATCTTGCACTTGAAGTTGGGTGCAGGACCTGATGAGACCTTGGGTGTTTGGATACCCACCCTGTCCCCACTTTGGGCAGAAGGTATTGACCCTTTATTGATTATAGGAGGGATAGTTACATTATGTTTAGCAGTCGTATGTTTAAACAGCAGATGCATGGGAAGAAGGATGTATGTTGATGTTGAACAGCTAAAACAGTGGACATTTGTCAGTTGTTTCAACACCCAGCATCTGAAGTCTCTGTTTCTGTGTGGGAGATTCACTACCTTATGAGTCTTAGGGGAGGCTGAGTCTGCTTCTTACTGTAGAAGCCAAGCACTTTCCCAGCCTCCCTTGTAGGTAGGACACATGTGCACCACCTGGGTTCCACCAGTGAGACTCATTTACCCAGAGCTGGAAACTAGAGGGTGTGAAGAAGCAGGGGCTCTAAGGACACTTGGTGGCCGGAGCTCCCTCCCCTCCCCCATCTAGTTTTGAGAGACAGCATGGCAGGGTTCTAGGTGCTTTTGTCAGTGGTCAGTGTCTCATGTTGGTGACTTTGGAGACATAAGCTGTAGTGTCTGTGTTTAGTGGTGTCATCTCTGCTGCTTGAGGTCTTGGCTGACCCTAGACTGTTGATTCTTTTGTTCTGTGAGCCACCAAATTTCTTATTAACAAGTTCCTTTTCTCTTTAAATGAGCCAGAGTTGGTTTCCCTGCCTGCAGGAGTCTAACTGATACAGTATTCCAATTAGGGTCTTTTAGTTTTCTTTCCTATTGTCTTTTAAAAACACACATTTTTATTTGATGCATAACAAAGGGTATGCAACGTAAGTGTGAGTGAAACAAACTAATACTCATCCAAAGTAAGACCCAGAACATTACTCTCCCTTCCCCAGGACATAAACACTGTCCCAAAATTTGTCTTTATTACTCCTTTCCTTCTTTAAAAAATAGCTCTATCACCTATCTAGGTACAACTAAACAATATAATCCTTACTTTTGCTTATTTTTTGAGATTTATCAAAATAGTACCATTCTTTTAACTCAATACTAGTTCATAAATGTAGGTAGTAAGAAAATGAAATTAATAATATATCTACTTTTTGACTTTCAAAATATTTATCATATATTGAGGTAGAGTATTGTATTTATTTCAAATTCTCCAGTAGAATTCTTTTTTAAAAATGTTTATTTAGTTTTGAGAGAGAGAGACAGAGTACGAGTGGGAGAGGGGCAGAGAGAGAGAGAGAGAGACAGAGAAAGGGATACACAGAATCCGAAGCAGGATCCAGGCTCTGAGCTGTCAGCACAGAGCCTGACATGGGGCTCGAACCCACAAACCGTGAGATCATGACCTGAGCTGAAGTCGGATGCTTATGCAACTGAGCCACGCAGGTGCCCCTGGAATTCTTATGAGAAAATCAGACAGACCTGGAGAAGGAAGCACCCCATGCTATTTTTCATGGGCAGCCAGGGAAAAGCAGGCACATGAAACTATTAGGTCCTGCAGGCTTCTAGAGGGGCTGTGACTGGCTGGCTGGAGCAGAAGTCTCAGTGGTGACCCATTCTAGGAGGACCTGTGGACGGGGACTGGTAACGGCGACATAGCATTGTATCGGCAAACGAGGACGAGGGACAAAGAGGCCATGGTTCCTGGGTGTCAGGCAGAATGTGCAGGTCTGTGTATGTGTGCATGTGTGGGGCGGAGGGTGGGGGGACTCGAGAGAGCAAGAGGTTCTGGAGAAATGTTAGGTTGTGTAATATCTGGAAAGAAGAGGAAAGAGGATTTTAAAGAAGTCTTTCTGTGAGTCATACATTTAATGTCCTTTAATACTTTTTAAAAGATTAAAGCAAAGTTTGGATTGCCTTTTTTATTTTTTAGTGGGCTCCAGATTTGAGAGCAATATTAAAACAAAGACCATGTACCCAGTTTCCCCTATTATGAACACACATCAGTGTGGTATGTTTGTTTCAATTAATGAACCAGTATTGACACCTCGTTACTAACTAAAAGTCCATAGTTCATTCAGATTTCCTTCTTTTAAAATTTATTTTAGGGGTGCCTGGGTGACTCAGTCGGTTGAGTGTCCGAATTCAGCTCAGGTCATGATCTCGCAGTTTGTGAGTTCAAGCCCCGCATTGGGCTCTGTGCCAACAGCTTGGAGCCTGCTTTGGATTCTGTGTCTCCCTCCCCCTCTGCCCCTCCCCCACTTGTGCTCTGTCTCTATTAAAAATAAATAAAATATACTTAAAAAATTAAAAAAGTAAATAAAATTTATTTTAATTCATTTTGAGAGCGATAGAGACAAGCAGGGGAGGGACACAGAGAGAGGGAGACAGAATCCCAGGCAGGCTCTGAGCCTTCAGTGCAGAGCCTGACATGAGGCTCGAACTCGTGAACCGTGAGATCATGACCTGAGCTGAAATCGAGTGTTGGGCGCTTAACTGACTGAGCCACCCAGGCTCCCCCAGATTTGCTTTGTTTTTATCTAATGTTCTCTCTCTCTCCCAGGATCCCATCCAGGACACCTCATTACATGTGGTTGTCATGTGCCCTTAGAGTCCTTTGGCTGTGGCAGTTTCTGAGGCCTTCCTGGTTTTTGGTGACCTGGCCACTTTTGAGGAGTTCTGGGCAGGTATTTTGTAGGATGTCCCTCTATTGGAATTTGTCTGCTATTTTTCTTATGATTGGACTGAGATTACAGGTTTTCGGGAGGAAGACCACAGGGGTGAAGTGCCATTTTCATTGTATCCTATGAAGGGTATGTACTCTCAGTGGATTGGCTTTTAGACTCATTTTACCTCTTAGACTTCGTTGTTGTTTTTCATGCGGCTTCATTTAATAACTGGGCCTGAGGGACCACAGAGTTTGTTCTAGTTGCAAACGAATAGAAGAAACACCTGCTTATTAAAACAAACTAAGCATTATGGGAATATTACATGTGGCTTCTAATAAAGACCGTCACAGGATAGAGGCTGCCATTGAGCATTGACACTGCATCGCTCCATCCCCTCTCCCCAGTTCTGTCTCCTTCCCTGAGCCCCTGCGCTCCAGCGGGAAGGAAAGATCTTGGCCGGCGCCTACTCGGTGTGCCGTCATTTTCACCCGCGTTAACCTATTAGGAAGAAGCGACCCTAGAGAGATGGTTCTTCTTTTGCCTCAAAAGTCTCCCCATTCCCTACTCAAGTCCGTCTTGTCTGCCTGGAAGGCAAGGGAGAGAGATATTTGTGGGTTTTGTCCGTCTGTTTATTTCCTGAATACCTTTTGAGCTCGATGCAATCCTGGAGACCCCAATTTGTTCGTATTTAGGGTGGAAAGTACTACCATACAGAATGCTGTATTGGACACACTAACGTCCTATGGATTGTCCATCGTGCTTTGTGAGTTTGGAAAGTGTTGTTGCATACGTAAGGGTTTGACTCTCGTAAGAAATTTGCGAGGTAGGTAAACCGTGTGTTATTGTCTTGGTCTTATAGGAAATAGAGGGAAAAGAAGTTTAAATAACTTGCTCTGGATGGCACACTGGTCAGCAAGCAGTCTCGAGGACAGAGCTCGGCACAAGCCCTGACGGCTGCAAGTTGCGGTCTTAGTGCGTTAGCTGGTTCGGGCTGCCGTAACAAAGCACTGCAAACTGAGTGGGGGAAGTAACGAGACCCTTACTGTCTCACACCCCTGGAAGCTAGAAAGTCCAAGAGCAAGATGCCAGCAAAGCCATGCTCCCGCAGAAGGTGCCAAGGAAGGCTCTGCTGCGGATCTTTCTTCCAACTTCTGGTAGTTTCTTGGCTCGTGGCAGCTGAACCCCAGTCTTCACGTGGCATTTTTCCCGTGTGGGCCTGTCTCTTGTGTTCCTGACTCTAACTGTTAGGCCACACTGCCTCTCTCATCGGCCCTCATTCGGCGCCTTGCTGGTTAGTTTCCATTGGAGCGCTAGCATAGAGTTGAGGCATCTCTAATTTCGGGGTCTCAGGATGGTCTCTCCTGTGAGTGGGGAGGAGTTCTCGGCATCCAGTGTCCTACAAAAGGTGCAGGTGTTCTGAACAGCCTGCTGCCTGACTTCCTTTTAAAATGCCAGAGCCATTAAGTACAGTGGATTTGTTCCACTGGAGAAGAGTGGGTTGCAGTCAGCAGGAGTAAAAGCCATGCCACTTACTGGTCTAAAAAGGTGCTTAGCAGCTACAAATAACCCCCCTGGATTAATGGAATCAACAGCCTCTAGGTCTCCAGATGCAAAGGGGCCATTTATTCGACATCCATTCATTTATTCAACAAGCCGTGGTGCCGGTTTGGGTTGCGCCGCTTCTGAATCGAGACTGCTGTCCTTCCTCTTAAGGCTTTCTTCAATAATTATTCTGTTATTGACACATCACTGACCCAGGCATGACTAATGGTTTAGTATTACTGAGGGATGCAGCTAAAGGTCACCTCGGGTGGGGGCGGGGGGCTGGGGGCTGGAGCTGACATTTCCATGGTACTGCGGTGGAGTAAATGGAGATTTTAAGGGGCAGACCCCACTCAGTCTTTACAGCAGACTTGAGTGCCATTACAATGCTGCATAATCAAATTTTTTCCTTTTCCGGAATCTTCGTTCTGCTTATTAATTAAGTGAAATGACACAAGAGGGTGAGTGCTGGCGGTCTGTGGCACACTTAGGTGTATCGTGAGGGCAGCAGCACAGGCTTGATTACAGTCAGGGCGAACAGTAGCAGGTTACTTATTGGGTAATAAGACAGACCCAGGAGTGTCTTTGTAAGAGTTGAAAGAGGAATTTTCAGATAAAGGAGAGAAAAAATGTTTTTAATGAAATTTAGAAAATGGGGTCAGAGTATAATTTATGGACTAGATCTTGCCCTCCAGCATCGACAAAGATAGAAAGAAGACAGGGAGGGGGAAAGAATCCAAAGCTCCAGGAAATTTCTCATTAGTGACATCTCTGTTTCCTGTCCATCTGTAACTCCGTGTCAATGGACTGCTTATATTTCTTTTAAAAAATTTTTTTAAATGTTTATTTACTTTTGAGAGAGAAGGAGACAGAATGTGAGTGGGGGGTGGGGGGGGGGCAGGTAGAGAGAGAGGGAGATGCGGAATCCAAAGCAGGCTCCAGGCTCTGAGCTGTCAGCGCAGAGCCCGACGCGAGGCTCGAACTCACAAGCCGTGAGATGATGACCTGAGCTGAAGTCGGACGCTGAACCTACAGAGCCACCCAGGTGCCCCTGGATTGCTTGCATTTCTAGGCAAGGTTTATTATCATCTCCTCAAGATGCCTTTCTTCCTATAGTAGTACTGGAGGGCCTGCCTGTAAAAGACAATGCCTGGTTATTTTCACTATTGTTGGTTTCCCTAGATGAGTCCTTCATAGAACATTGCTTCGCAGAGAATTCGGGGAGGCAAGGGGTATAACACTCTTTGTGTTTTGTGCCTCAAGACGGGCTGAAAACATTAACACAATCGGTCATCCTAGATCAGTGGCTTGTCCATTAAAATGATGCCACAAATCTTTCCTGAATGAATAGATGAACCCAAAGAGGCCCATTCTGTTTGCTCACTGTGGTGGACCTGGAGATCTTATTTCAGGACTGTAGGTCTCACACCACCAGCTGCCCTGGGTGCCCTTGGTTGTCAGGCCCTCTGGGTTGTCTCAGATGAGGAGAGAAGGCTTGGGTGAGGTCACGTCCCCTTCTTGGGGCAGCTGCATCCAATGACTGATGATGAAGGGACAGTGAGACTTGGCTGTCTCCGCCCATGGGGGCAGTGTTTAGAGGTCAGTCCATCTTCAGAATTCCCCAGGGGCTTTGCTGAGCCGTTCATTGCAATTTCACTGTGGTCCAACTTCTCCCTCTACCCAATTTTACTACCTTCGCTTCTCTTCCGCAGGTATTGGATCCCAAGAGCATGCCCTAAAAATGTCCTGCACACTAATCTCTGTCCCAGAGTTGGCTTCGTGGGCAACCCAAGCTGTAACATTGATGATATGTTATGTCATGTGTTAGGTCCCAAATATGGAAGAGATCTGAGGGCCCACGGGGTAGGGTGAAAAGACAATGTGCTACTCATTGAGGAGAGAGCTCTTGTTTGTGTCTAGAACCTTTATGTGGAATTTGTAGGCTGGAATACAGCAAATTCTACCAGCAGCTGCACCCCACCCCAGACCCCGGCTTTACTCTGGCATCTAATGGCTCCAGTCCTCTTGGAGCCAAACTCTTTGATTCTTTCCCCTTTAAGTCTGGACTGTGCTGGGACTGGTTTACTGGAAATAGGAGGGGATTACACAGCAGGCGTTCATGAAAAATGGGCACATGAAGTTAATTGTACTTTCTCATTGGCTTATTGCATTTTGAAGGGAACGCTGAAGCTATCAAAATGTGCGGTTGGGAAACAGAGGCTGTGATGCCGTCTGCATATTTTTGCGACCTTGTTTAAAGGGTTTCATTCAGCCCTCTAAAAACTGAAGGGAACAATTCTGGCAGTATCTTCTATTTTCCCTTCCTTTTCCCTTCTTTTTCCAGGGCAGACGATTTAAGGCAGACCTTCTGTGCATCCTGGATCATCTGTGTTTACTTGCTCCTGCCAGTTGCTTGGCTCTATTGTTAAGAGAAGAGAATATGAGAGAAGAAAAGTTATGCTCCTTAGAGGCTTTTCCAATTAACTGTTTGAAGAGACTTAAAAAAAAAAAAATAAAAGCCTAAGTGTGAGGTTATTTGTATGCCTAATTTCATTTTTATGTTACACGTACTTTTAAGTGTAATTTACCAAGGCTTAACACTTGTATTCTTTCAGGGGCATTACAAAGAGCTTTGCACATTTATTACAGCCCTTTAAATGGCTGTGTTTTATTTCCATATTCTTTTAAATGGTTATTGAGTGGATTTGGTGCTCTTCCTGTAGTTAAAGTGCATTTTTTTATGTACATAAATGGTAAATAATTGATACCTGCCATATGCTTCTCTCTCCCATTCCGAGTTCCCCTTCCCCGTCCTCTCTTCATTCTCTTCTCTTCTTTGTTGCTGTTGGTTTCTGCCCTTATCTTGCTCTCTATCCTTTCTTCCCCTCTCTCTGCAGGTCTCCCCTGCTTTCAACACCATTTTCCTCCACTCTCAATGTGCTCATTTGAGAGGGGTTTTTATATGGATTCTTGAGATCATTGCATTACCCAGTGGGGGTGAAGGAGGGGGGGGCGGTAAGGGCATCCAGCTTTTTATTAGGTGATGCCTGGATCAAGAATTTTAAATAAGAGAGCCATTTCAGAGAATGTGGCTTGAGTTTTTTTTCCTTCAGATTGAATTGATACTGGGCGAATTCTTGCTCATTGCCTCTGCTTCTCTGACTAACCAGTGACAACCTCCAGGAGCTTCAAATTAAGGAAGATATACCAGTGTCTGAGACCATTCTTAGCAGGGAGAACTCCTCAAGCTGAACCATTTTAAAGGATCTCTCATTAGGGAAGGGCAAGATAACTAGTGCAAGAGGAAATGTAAAGAATGTTCAGTTGGATGAACTTGTTTGGGGGAAATTCCTACTACATTGAAGCCACAGCACTGTAGAAATTTTAGATTCCTTTGCTTTTACATCTCCAGAAGGCAAAAATCAAAACCCATTTATAGATGTTACAGCCCACAAACACTAGAATAGTTTTCCTTTTTGAAATTTTGAAAAAGGGTTGACAATTCGTATGGAAATACAAGGAACCCAGAATAATCAAAACAATCTCAAAAAAGAACAAAGTTTGAGGACTCATGCTTCTCAATTTCAGAATTTACTAAAAAGCATCAGTGATCAGGGTAGTGCAGTACTGGGATAAGCATTAACATATTGATCAATGAACTAGAAATGAGCGCCCAGAAGTAAACCAACATAGCTGTGGTCAACTTCTATATGGTAAAAGGGCCAAGATCATTTTATGGAGAAAACACAGACTTTCCAACAAAGGGTGCTGGTGCATGCGAGGAAATGAGGTTGTACCTCCACCTTACACTGTATACAAAATTAACTCAAAATGGATCAAAAGCCTAAATATAAAAGCTAAACCCATAAGCCTCTTAGAAGAAAATGTGGAGCTAAGTCTTTGTGACCTTGGATTTGGCAATGAATGCTCAGATATGATGCCAAAAGCACGAACAACAAAAGAAAAAAAATAGATAAATTGGACTTCTCTAACATTACAAACTTTTATTCTTCAAAGAGTATTATGGAGAAAGTGAAAAGACAACCCACAGGGGTGCCTGGGTGGCTCAGTCAGTTAAGTGTCTGACTCTTGATGTTGGCTTGGGTCATGATCTCATGGTTCATGAGATCGAGCCCCAAGTCAGGCTCCCTGCTGACCGTGGAATGCCTGCTTGGGATTCTCTCTCTCCCTCTCTTTCTCTGCCCCTTTCCCGCTTACACGTGTGTGTGTGTGTGTGCGCGCGCGCTCTCTCTCTCTCTCAAAATAAATAAATACATTTAAAAAAAAAAGAAGAGACAACTTACAGAATGGTAGAAACTATTTCCAAATCATTTATCTGATAAGAGATTGTATTTAGAATACATAAAGAATTCTTAAAGCTCAATAATAACCAGATTTAAAAATGGGCAAAGGATTTGAGTAGACATCTTTCTAAAGAAGATAACCCAAAGGCCAACAAGCACAAGAAAAGATGCTAACCATCATTAGCTATAAGGGAAAGGCAAATCAAAACCAAAATGAGGTACTATGTCACACTTGCTAAAGTGAAAAAGAGGCAATAATAAGTGTTGTCAGCATGTGGAGAAAATGGGACCAGGAGCATACATTGCTCCTGGAATGTGGGATGTAGCCATCTTGGAAAACAGTCCAGTGGCTCCTCAAAAGATTGAACACAGAAATAGCATACAGAGTAGAACCCAGCAATTCCACTCTTTGGTGTACACTCAAGGGAAGTGAAAACATATGTCCACACAAAAATTTGTACATGAAATGTGCATAGCAACATTACCTATAATAACTAAAAGGTAGAAATAAACCAAATGTCCATCAACTGATGAATGCATGAATAAAACGTGTCATGTTCATAAAATGGAAAGTTATTTGGCCATAAGAAGGAATGGAGTACTGACATATGCTACAGTATGGATGAACTTTGAAACCATTATATTAAGTCAAAGAAGCCAAAGACAAGATTCCACATATTATATGATTTCATTTATACGAAATATTCAGGATAGGCAGAAAGTAGAGACAGTAAGTAGATTAGTGATTGCCTAATGCTGGAGGCAGGGGAATGGATGGGGACCCTGGGGAGGGTAGCTAAAGATATGGGGTTTCTTTTGGGGATGATAAAATGTTCTAAAATTGTGGTGGTAATTACATAACTCTATGAATATAGTTAAAGCCATTGAGCTGTATACTTTAAAAAAAAATTTTTTTTTTAACGTTTATTTTTTTTTGAGACAGAGAGAGACAGAGCATGAACGGGGGAGGGTCAGAGAGAGAGAGAGGGAGACACAGAATTGGAAACAGGCTCCAGGCTCTGAGCTGTCAGCACAGAGCCTGACGCGGGGCTCGAACTCACTGACTGTGAGATCATGACCTGAGCCGAAGTCGGCCGCTTAACCGACTGAGCCACCCAGGTGCCCCTTGAGCTGTATACTTTAAAGGTCTGAATTGTGGGGCATGTGAATTATATCTTAGCAGAGCTGTTACCCACAAACATCATAATCTCCAATAATTGAAAAACAGTTGCAGCATTTGAAGTTGTGGAAGGTGACTGTTCCCCAAAAGCAAAGCTGCAAACTCTTTGAAAAATAACTTCTAAAACTCAAGAACCTTGCTGTAAGTAAGCAATTATTCCTGTTTTACAGATGCACCACTTGAGATTCAGAGGCCTAAATGACCCGTCCGAAGTTGTACAGATAGTTCATGGTAGTGGTGGAGAACCTAGATGCCCGTCACAGCCTCTTAGTGCAGAGTTCTGTCATTATACCAGCCCTTCCCAGAGTTTTCTTTCCAGAGTCCTTTGGAGGCAGCAGAAACGAAGCAAACTGCCTTTTCTGGTTTTCTTATATTGTTTCTCTGAACTGACATAAGCCAATTAAAAAAATAGATTTATATTTATTTTTGAGAGAGACAGAGAGAGAGAGTGGGGGAGGGGCAGAGAGAAAGAGGGAGGCAGAGGATCCAAAGGAGGCTCCGTACTGTCCATGTGGAGCCTGACTCGGGGCTCAAACTCATGAACTGTGAGATCATGACCTGAGCTGAAGTCAGATGCTTAACCGACTGAGCCACCCCAGGAACCCTGACCTAAGCCAATTTTTAATGCACACTCTCAAGTCCTTTTTGGTAGGTAGCAGGGGCCTTGGAAAACTTTGATGTAGGTGAGAGTTAGCTCCTCCCACACAACCTTTCTACTGGGTTATAATGAAAGCAGATCTCAAGAAAATTCCTCCCCCCCCCCACCCCTCATCATGTGAACGTTACACAGTCAGATAAACAGGCAGGCACAAAATAGCTTCTATGATCTGCTCTGCAAACCTGATGGCATCCTAGGTCTCTGTCCTTTCAGTTGTGTTTGTCCCCACCTGTGTGCAAGGTCCACCTGAGGCAGACATGGTGATATTCCAGAGGCAGGATTCTGTTCTACAGTTCAGGCAACCAGAGATTTTCCTGGCTAACAGCTGGAGCTGGGACCACTCGGACAGCAAGCCCTGGGCACCAACTCAGAAAGAAAGTCCAGATTCGGATACTCTTGAAGCAAGGATGGGGACAGTCTTCAATATTTTAGCCAAGATATACTTCTTGTATACATTTAATTTCACCAATAAAGCCTCAGATTCCACTTCTGTTAAATGAGGTATTTAAGGAGTAGTGTTGTAAATACGTGGAGACTTTCATGATATACCAGCTAAAAAGCCACAATTCAATTAATGGCTTTAAATAGAGCCACTTTAAAAATTCCTAAAATTCACTACGCTAGGGGTGCCGGGGAGGCTCAGCCGGTTAAGCGCCAGACTCTTGATTTTGGCTCAGGTCATGATCTCACGGTTTGTGAGTTGGAGCCTTGCACTGGGCTCTGCACTGACCATGTGGAGCCTGCTTGGGATTCTCTGTCTCTGTTTTTCTGCCTCTCCCCAGCTTGTGCATGCTCTCTCAAAATAAATAAACTTTAAAAAATTCACTCTGCTAACTAGTAAAACCTTCGTTGCCAGTTGCGAGAAAGAGACAGAAGCATTTGCAGCAGCTGCTTCTAGAGTGTTCCTTTCAAATATGACGCTAACTGAACACTCCAGGGGTGTGGGTTTCCCATGAAGGCAGCTGACTGCTCCTAGAGTGGAAGCTTAAACTTACCAGCGTAGGCGGAATATCTCAGTGCAGGGTGAAATATTTCAAGTTAAAACACAATTAATAAATACATTCACTAATAAATACGTGACAAAACCAAGCAATATACTAGGGCTGTCACTTGCTTTATGTATGTTAATTACGTATTGTGATGCGTATATCTTCAGGCTTGTGGGCAAATGATATAATTTTTCACATCCAATAAAGAGAAAATGTATAGAAAAGGAAGACATAGAGAATTGATAGAAAAAAAGAGAAATAGAAACCAAAGAAGAAACAGAATAGTAGATTTATAGTTCAGAGACCCAGAGAGGGGCCCACAGAGACAACCAGAGACTCAGCATCAACCTGGTCAAACATCCTTGGGTTGTTCATTTCCTAATTTCCATGTGGTCTCCTCCAAGACATCCTTTCTATTGACCAAGAGTAGAAGGTGCATCTCATCAAAATTATTTCCAGCCCTGCTGGAGGGATAGATAGAAGTCAGCAGAGAAGTATCTTCTGAGAACTCCCATGTTCATTGCAGCATTATTTACAATAGTAAAGACGTGGAAATATCCTGTCAGTTGATAGATGAATGGGTAAGGAAAATGTGTCCTCTGCATACATGTGTACGTGTGTATACGGGTCTATAAATTCAGCCATAAAAAAAGAAGGAAATCCTGCCATTTGAGACCACATGGATAGACCTTGAGGGCATTACGCTAAATGAAATAAGTCAGACAAAGACAAATACTGTATGATCTCACTTATATGTGGAATCTAAAAAAAAAAAAAAAGTGAATTGATAGAAACAGAATAGATTGATGATTGCCAGAGGCAAGAGTTCGGGGATGAGGGAAATGGGAGAAGGTGGTCAAAAGGTGCAAACTTTCAGTTATAAGATAAATACGTTCTGGGGATACAGTGTACAACGAATGCAGTGATTAGAATTAACGATACTGTATTGTATACTTGAAAGTTGCTAAGAGAGTAGATCTTAAAAGTTCTCATCACAAGTAGAAAAAATTGTAACTATGGGAGGTGACAGATATTAATTGAATTTATTGTGATAATCATTTTGTAATGTATACACGGATCCAATCATCAGGGGGTATGCCTAAAAATGACACAGTGTTGTGTGTCAATGATATCTCATTAAAACCGGAGACAAAGAGGGGCGCCTGGGTGGCTCAGTCGGTTAAGCGTCCGACTTCAGCTCAGGTCACGATCTCGTGGTCCGCGAGTTCGAGCGCCGTGTCGGGCTCTGGGCTGATGGCTCAGAGCCTGGAGCCTGCTTCCGATTCTGTGTCTCCCTCTCTCTCTGCCCCTCCCCCGTTCATGCTGTGTCTCTCTCTGTTTCAAAAATAAATAAACGTTAAAAAAAAATTAAAAAAAAAAAAAGAACTGGAGACAAAGAGAAGTATCTCTGGAGATAATCAACCTGAGCTCCCTGTCCTTTCTTGAGTCTGGCAGGTGGCTCCTGCTAGGGATGTGATGCAGAAGGGATGCTTCCTAGGGCAGGCGGTAGAACCGCAGCTGTGCATCGACTGGCAGAAATCCAGAGGACTCTTCCACGGAGGTCAGGTGAGTGGGCAATGACACAAGGCATTCGGAGAAGGCTGTCCTTATCTCATTGTTTCTACTCATCGCCTACCTTGGCCTTGCCACTTAGAATTATGTGATGCTGCGAAACCTGGTCAACCTTTCTGCATCTCAGGTTCCACCTTCATAAAGTAAGGTGTATTGAGGACTAATGTCATAAGTATAGGAAGATTCCCAGACCTACTTTTTCTTTCTTTCTTTCTTTCTTTCTTTCTTTCTTTCTTTCTTTCTCTTTCTTTCTTTCTTTCTTTCTTTCTTTCTTTCTTTCTTTCTTTCTTTCTTCTTTTGCCTTTTCCTTAATTCATTTTTTTTTTTTTTGGTAACAGTTTTCTTTTTTTCATTAAGAGTACCTTAAAAATGCCTGTGGGCTCTGCGAGAGGTATACTGAGACAGTTTTTCTCAAATTCCCGTCAAAATGTTCATAATGGAGGAGGGAAATAAACGTTAGACCCCCTGAGATGTGTGGGGAAGGAGTTGGAAGCTCTTGCCTTGAGCTCAAAATTTATTTGCAGTTTTAAGATTTATTTTAAAAGTCCACGAATTTTGCATTTTACTCCGAGTCTGCATTCTACCCTAGTTTGTAATGCTCTCAAATAATGGCATTTCCTCTATTATTGGCCTTCAGGAAAATGTGCCATGTCTATCCCGTGGCTTCTTGTTCTCCTGGCATGTCACTATGTACTCCTCAGCGTCTGTAATCCCTGGCTTCAGCAGGGTGGCCTTATGTATCAGCTAACACATTGGCAAGCAAAGCTACAAAAGAAATAGGACACCCAAAGAGGACTCTGGTTTTGTCGTGGGCCCATTGGGTCAGTTGTTCATATCCAGACTACTCTAAATCTCTAGCTGGAAACCATGCCGATTTTATTCTCAGACTGAGGCAGAAAGATGAGAGAAGTGGGTTATAGAAGCAGTTGAGAGGTTTTCTGAGGTTCTCAGCCTCCTGAATATTTGGCTTAGATCTGAGGTCTTCTCAGCCATGTAAAAAGTGCTAAAGGATTCTAGTCGTCTCAAAGAGAATCTACATCAAACTCAATCATGCTGGGCCCCCTAAAAGAAGGTGAGAACTTGAAATGTACTTGAACCTGAAGAATTCCTTTAGGTGATACTAATAGTTTTGGGGACCCTGAAGTTCTTAACATTTTCTTGGCTCCAAGGTGCAAGCATTACTTTAGGACGGTCATGCTAGTGAGAAGGCATCATCTAGGCTTCTGTGGTCATTAATTAAAGATCCCATTGTCATAGAAAGGTGCTAAGGGTTAAACGTTCTTTGGGAGAGGATCTTTTTTAGAGTAACCTCTCAACAAGTTGTCTTGGGCGGCACAGATTGGCTCAATCATTACTAACAGATGCATCTGCAGCAAAAGACAATTTTGCAAGCCCAGGCAGAAAAGAACTCATGCTTTCCTGAAATCTTTCCCTTGGCTCACATTAAAACTAGCCAGGAGAAAAGACACAGCAAAGTTTATTAGGGACAGTTCCCTGGAGGGGAAAATAATGGGGATAATGAGACAAATATTCCTAAGGCATCCTGGGACTTCTGAAATAAGCAGACTCTGGTCCACTGAAATAGCTGGTGCAGAAATGGCTTTGTTATACATAGTTTTACAAGATGCATTCCGTTGTTATGTTCCAGATACATTTGAAATTTCCTAAAGGGGCTGTAGTCACTTTTAAAAGTATCATCACCAGGAGTAGCCACCTGAATGGCAGTCAAGACTGCCTCAAGGTAGATGGGGTGATACTCTAGCTTCCTTCTGGTTACAAATGGCCCAGGCTTCAGAAATAGCCAGACTGAACAACGTTCATGTTTGGAACAGAGTGGCCTGCCCGGGTAGGAATATGGGGAGGCAAGGGGGGAAGCTGTGTTTCATCTCTGGCTTGGTTCTCTTTAAGAAGTAAGAATGCAGCCTTGGGAAAAAGGTGATGGGTCAGGTATCCTGTTGGGGAAGTTTGGGAACTATGCCTAGTGTAGTCTAATTTTAATCAAGAAGGAGGCAGATGGAGTGTGTGTGTGTGTGTGTGAGAGAGAGAGAGAGAGAGAGAGAGAAAGGGAGACAGAGCGAGAGAGAGAGAGGGAGGGAGGGAGAGAGACACCTAACCTTTCTGGTTAGGATGAGATAAGCCATTCATTTAATGGTCTAAAATCCATTGGGACAGGCATATTAGTTCCAAGTAAATGCTACCAAAGGTTCCTCGAGTCAGAAAGAGGTCCACCTATGCAAAACTGAACCTTTATCTAGACCAAATCACATTGTAGAGCCTTGCTTAGTGCATCTCTCCCATGGCATTGTAGATAGCCATGGACCTAGATGTATAATGGGAAGGTACAGGAGGCTGTTCTGTCTACCATCCAGGGAGGCTCCTCAATGCACTACTTCCAAATATATGGACCATCTTCCTATAGGTCTGGCCTTGGCACTTATATGAAGTTGAATAAATCTGAACACTAGCTGCATGTGAGGAGCTTCTGATCTGTCATAAAAGATTCATGTAGAGGAATTATGTCGTGGTTAGAAGCATACAGCAAGACATTCCGGTGCAGTGGTTAAGCTCCCAGCTTCTGAAGTCAGACTGCTTGGGTTCATATCCTATCATCTCCACGAGTTAGCAGCTTAAGCTCACCAAAGCTCAATTTTATCATTTGTAAAATGGGATTATTTTGATCACAAATGAGCTGATATATGTAAAGTATTGGAATCATTATGAGCATTCATAAATGGACCAGTTATTATTAGCACGCATATAAATGCTATTGCAGATTATTGACATTCATTGAAAAAACATACATTAGGAGACTTTTGGTTACCCCCAGATTTGGGGATGCCATAACACAGCTTTGGTAACAAATTTTCCTTTATATCCTATTAAGTTACTACTTTTGGGAGGACGGGGGCAACTCGGTCTCAAGGAGATATTTTAGTTTCACAAACCAACTCTCCACCCCAGGTAGTGAAACATTCAAATTCGTGCTCAGCAAATGAGAAACTGTTTCTTGCCATGGACCTTTGGAGTTAGACGGGAAAAGTGAAAAACAGGACTCTTACATTTCAGACAATGTTGAAGATCTGTAAGACAACAGAGCCTCACAGAATCCCCATTTGCTCAGGGAACGAGAGGTGGGGAGCACTCCAACATCTATCTTGTGATAAACTTGGAAATTTGGCTCTGCCCAACCTCCTGGGTGAGACGGGAATAGGTGGGGGTTTTAGGAGGGAGTTGGGGCAGGAAGTTGTTGGCTGGCCCGAACTAGAGGCTCCATGAGGCCATGACTGCTTGGCATTCTGGAGATGCTTCCCGTTTTTCTGAGATAGGTGTTAATTTCCTGTCTGACTTTGAGGGAATATAACTGGACACTTTCACACATCTAAGAATTGAGGGGTAGAGCAAGTTCAGGGCAAAAGAGAGATCCAGGTCCGGCTACCCTTCAAGCTCCAGCCTCTTTTTTTCCTGCGTGTTTTATCACTCTGCTGCGAGCTCCTTTCTTAAAGGCCTTCTCACTCTTTCCTTTCTCTACCCTCCCCCTCATCAATGTCTGCTCCAGCAAAAGACTTGATGTTAGCTGTTTATATTTCACAGTGAATTTAAAGTGACATGTTACCTCTCTTAGAAGTACTTACCCCTTTGCCTCATGTATGGGCGGCAATTGAACACATCTTGCGTTGGCTTTGACTCTGTCCCTATGTTCGTTGCAGTATGTTGGGGGCTCCGTTATAGATTTCTGTGTGTTTCAACGTGGAAGAAACTTCAGTCACAGAAGGAGTTTTAATTCATGGATCTTCCCTCTATCAAACAAAATGTCATTTGTACCAAGAAAAGGAACAATGTTTATAAGCAAATCAGGAAAGACCCTCTGTACCTAACTGCAATGACAAGCAAAGGAAGGAGAGTAAGAAGAAAGAAGAGGAGAAGGAAGAGAAGGAGGAGGACAACTGAAGAAAGAGGAGAAGGGATATAGAGGAAGCATCACCACCTCCTCCAAGCAGCCAAGGGCAAGGAACCGGATGACAACATGGAAGCAAAGTGCGGGCAAAAGTGAGAGCTTCATGGTATAAACAGGTGCCATGGAGAACAGCACTGAGTTTTGGGATTCCTTTCCCCTTTTCTTTGCTTTGAAATCTTTGCCTTATAAAAGAATTTTTTTAAATGTTTACTTATCTTTGAGAAAGAGAGAGAGAGACAGAGAGAAGGGGGTGGGGAGAGAGAGAATGAGCAAGGGAGGGGCAGAGAGAGAAGGAGACACAGAATCCGAAGCAGGCTCCAGGCTCCGAGCTGACGTTGGGCTCGACTCACAGACCGGGAGATCATGACCTGAGCTAAAGTCGGGTGCTTAACTGACTGAGCCACCCAGGTGCCTCTGCCTTATAAAAGAATTTGAAACGCAGCTTACTACTTTTCTCATTTCTTACATTTTTACCTCAATATTTGCTTGCTTAAGACACACCAAGAACAATAAGCACATGTGCGCACACACTCCATTTGAAGACTTTTCTCAGAGTTCTTATCCTTGTTTGATCTTTTTCCATTCTACTTATTACCTAGTGCTTTCTCTTGCTAATTGACTTATTGGTAATTGAAGGCTTTAAAGGTCAAAGTTTATTATATTGTTACCTCTAAAATGTGCATTAAAAAACAACCAAGAATATCCTGAGGAAGCGGCGAGGTGCTGGGCAAAACCCGGAAGTTGCTTCAATCTCTACTTGGCAGGCTTTAAAATTTTGCTTTTGAACAGAGATGAGCTAAGGGGGAGAAAAGAAGACTAGAACATCCTCAAAGGGAAGGGAAGAAGTCTGAAGTGTCCAAAAGTATCATGTTAGCTTTTCTTTTTAACAGATTAAAATAATCCAAGTAACCTCCGAAAGATAGCGACGTCGTAGACAGGGTGTGCTGGAAATGATCTATCAGTTTAAAAATGTTTTGCTTACAAAATACCTTTTTTCATACTTAAAATGGCAACCTGATGGTATTGTCGATGAAGGGGGAACAAAAGAGAAAAATTTTATGAAACAATGGCTTGTGTGCAGCCTGATTTAGCGTAGCCTGTGATGGCGTAGATGCTGCTCAAAGTCACGTGCTCTCATCAGGTTGTCCGGGGAAGGATTTCGCCTTTCTGCTCTCTGCCACTACTTCAAGGGGAGAAAGAATCGGGGTGTCTCCCTGCACAGTGTTGGTCCCTGGGGGCGCATCTGTCTGCCACGCTCAGACTGTATTGGTGGTAACTCTCCCCCCTCTCCCGCCCTGGAGGCCAGCACAGAGATTTTTTTAAAGATGGATGACGAAACTTTGCTCGAGAAAGCGTGCAGAGAAACACTTTATCACAAGAGCCTTCTGCTGTGTGTTTCATAGGTGCCAAGCTCAGTACCTGCTGCTTTATTCATTCCTCCTTAGCTGTCAACCTCACGAGTCAGATACAACAAACATCTTTAGCTCAACTTCCGGTCTGTGGAGGAGAAAAATTCTCTCCTGTTTAGACTCCCTCCAGGCTGATCCTTTTCCCTATCAGCAGGGCCTTTGCCTGCTTTGGCAAAGGTGTTAGCTCAAGGTCAAGCTGACAGTGGGTAGGAAGGTGGGGGACCAGAGACGGGAGCTCGGTCAGAGCCTGAGTACTAGAATCCTATAAAGCAGAGCTGGCCTTGGGCCGAGGTCACATGACTAACTCCCTCACGAGTGGGCCGAGGTCACGTGACCAAGTCCCCACGTGAGTGGGCCGAGGTCACATGACTGACTCCGCACGCAATGCAGTCAGCTATAGATAGTTCTGTGCAGAGTTTATCTTATATTTGAGCTCTAGGTCCGGGAAACAGAGACCATAAAAGTTACACTGTTTTTGTCATATGATGTGACTTGTGGGAGAGGGTCTTCACTCCCTTCCACGGCCTGGGGCGGGGAGGGGGGGTAGTCACCGGTAAGTACAACTTTGAGGTGGCGCCTGGAACGTTCATGGGTGTGGGGTTGGAAGTTCCACACCTGGATCTGAACCTCAGTGTCACCCCTTATGAAACGTGTGACCTTGGGTGGGTCGTGTAACTTTTTTGAGTCTTAGGAACTTCCTCTGCAGAATGAGGATTGCGTGAGACACATAATGTATACAAAGCAACTAATGGGGTGCCTGGCCCTTGCATTTAGGAAAAGTTCCTGGTAATTATTATTCTGATCCTTAACCTGAGAGCCTGTATGGAGCCCATGCTCCATGGACCACATGCTTCTGAATGCAGATTATTAGTTTTGTTAATCGCCTTGGAAATACATGATGGTGCTGAATATTTGCCTTTTATATACACAGTTGTGATGGGCTCATCCTTTGCCTGTCTTTTCTTTCTTATACTTTTTAATGCTTTCTTAAGATATGAACTAATAGGCAATTTTACATAAAACTAAAAATACTAAATTAAATAGACATAAATACATAGTGATGTATATAATATATATAAATAAATATATATACCTGCCTAGATATACTTGCCTTAGAATATGAAATTTTATCAAGCTTGTCTATTACGTTTATTGACCCCGTCAAATATACCTCTTTACAGACACTGTAAGTTGGTGAAAATCTTTCTTTGGTCACAAAAAATGCTAAGCAATGTGGCAAATAAAACTAAAAATCTGTATTTAAATTTATCCTTGTGTGTATATGTGTGTGTAGATATACATATAAATGTATATCACTGGCCACCTTAAATCAAGAAATTTAAAATATAATTTAATCTAAAATTTCTTAGACAAAAATAAGACAGTTATACATTTTTGGTGTCATTCACACTGCAGAAAACCTATTTACTAGTTAATAAAATTATTTCTGAGATTGTCCCATATCTGGTGAAGTGGTTTCCTCCTGAAAATGTGCCATTTTGTCATTTCATTTGATTCAGTTAATTTCCAGAACTCTCCCTCTTTTGATGAGGTAATTTAAATAGGATTTGTTATCATGGAAGGAAGACCTTTCTCTAAATTCTCTTCATGAGGAAATTGGTGAACTATTTTCTTTGAGGATACGGATTATTTTCCTTTGAGGGGCTGTTTCCTGATAAAGAGAATTTAGCTTTTCATGAAGAATCTCCAAATTTGTTTAAAACTGGTTTAATAATCTGCTTCATTTCTGTGCCAAATATCAGTGTGAAAAAAAAGTTTCTGAATATCAGTTAATCCGTGGACTGCTAAATGCAGCAGATTGAGCGCTGTGTCTGTGAGAGATGAACCTTATGTTGAAAAAATGCTGAACCTGCAGAAAAGCTGAAAAAGTAAAATAATCCTGATAATCTTTACCAGACTCAACGATTGTTTTGACACTTTGACACTTTTGTGCACACACACACACACACACACACATCTATGCCCTTTGATTTGGATTTGTTTGAATTTTTTTCTCATGTTAAGATTCAGGCTAAACATTTTTGGCAAGACTGGAACACAGCCAACATTGCGAAGCTTTTAGATGAGATAGGAAGGTGACAATTATCCCCTTTTATAGAAGTAAAGAAGAGGGACTGAGCCATCCCTCAGGTCAGGTGACACGGGGTGACTTTTGCATGTTTGGGGAAGGGCTTAGAGAGTTAGTCACTTAGGGATTTAGTGGATGAGGAGGCTAAGACAGAAATAAGTGGTTCCTGCCAAGTGGTGCATTTAAATATTCTGGTATTCTTTTTTTTTTTTTTTAATTTTTTTTTTTAACGTTTATTTATTTTTGAGACAGAGAGAGACAGAGCATGAACGGGGGAGGGGCAGAGAGAGAGGGAGACACAGAATCGGAAGCAGGCTCCAAGCTCCGAGCCATCAGCCCAGAGCCCGACGCGGGGCTCGAACTCACTGACCGTGAGATCGTGACCTGAGCCGAAGTCGGACGCATAACCGACTGAGTCACCCAGGCGCCCCAATATTCTGGTATTCTTGAAGCTAATAGGCTTGTACCATCAGTTCATGAGACTTTCCCCCTCCTGCATCTCCAAGGCAAGATCTATGATGCTATCCCTAACACCCTACTCACAATTCCTAGATTGACCTTCCAAAAGTTTGTTTTTTCCCTTCAAGGGTATTTTTGATAGTCATTTACATCAAGCTTGACTTAAATAAAAAAGATTTGTGGATTGGGGTAAGGTGAGGGGAGGGAATCATTGTATGATTTGCGCCTGGCCTTATACCTGCTAAAGTCAGCTGAAAACTTTGTTTTACTTATTTATTTATTTTTTTAAATGTTAAAACCATGAGTGTCTAGGGGCAGGAAGCAGGAGACGACTTAGGAGTAGAGTTGTGATGTGCTCCTTAGGCTTGCTGCTGAAGGAACCATGACTGAAATCCCTCAAGAAGAGATGAAACCAAGAGGAGATTGGGGCCAAATAGCTGAAGTTCTCGAGTCTCCAGGAAACCCCATAAATAATAGATCGTTCTCCGAAAATAAAAATAAACGAGTCAATGACAGAAAAATAAATGATAAGCTTCAGACAACTTTCCAGAATTATCTGGTTGTTTTTCTTCTTCTAAACTTTTGTATCCTGGGGCATACCACCTCTGTGGCCAAGATCTTAGAAAATTGCTTAAAAAAATATTGACTGAACTCTGTAAACAATAGTGGCAAACAGCTATCAAAAGTGAGGGAGGATGGAAGGCCCTGGGACCCACTCTCAAGCTCTGTCTGGGTGTCCCAGCCACATCATAGGACACGGTGATAGCCACTAGGATTTTTCCCTCTAGGTGGTTGCTCAGTAGGCCATTGGCAAATCGCTGTAACGATCCGGCTCCTCTGGCCATGCTCCAGGCCTCAGAATCTCCTCTCTAACATAGCAGGAGCAGCAGAGCAGGAGAGAGGCACAGTAGCAAATTCACTGGAGAGATTGAGTTGCTTGCTTTCTGTTGTTGTCAATGGCTTCTTGAAGGTCACGGCTGAGTTCACGGGAAAAGTGGCACTTTGGCTGTGAATTTATTACTGATATAATTTCCATCTCTGTCTTCCCTTAGCCTCTCCACTGGCAGGTGGCTCATGCATAAGTCTTAAAGAAGTTCAGCCTCAGGATGCCCTGGCGGGGTTGGCATGATGTGAAATGAGCTACACACCCCCCAATACCATCCTTTTCAGTACCTGTGATAAAGCAGCATCTGCCCCCACAAAAAGTCCAGGGCAAAGGTCATCTGGCATTCCAAGGGAACTCTCCGCTGCAGGGAGCCTTCTAATTGGCTGGTATTGATCGGTAAATTGTGTCCCTGCTGTGATTAATTCTGGCCCCCCCAAACTCCCTCAGCATGAGCGTGATAGGTCAGGGTTTGGGGCCTCTAGGCATCCTTTACAAATGGAGCTCAGGTCCTTAAAGGTGCCGGTGAAAGATTGTAGCTTGTTAACTCTCTCCCGGCTGCTAGTGCTGACCCAGGAAGCCGGTTTCATTCAGCTTGCTCTCCCTAATAGCGGCTTAATGGGATGCTAATGTGAGGAACAGAAGTTATCAGATGGCTTGTACGATTTATGATGGATTTATTACCACTCTGAGTTCCCTTGATGTTCAGTGCATCCTCTCCCGATCCATCCCTGTTATTGGCCTTAGCAAATGGTTTCATAATTAATTAATTTTTTTTTTCCTGAGGGGGGTTAAATTATTTTTGCCCTGCTGCTTTTCCTCCATATTTATTTCCCAGTGGATGACCCTCCTCCGTGTGCCCATCAAAGATGGAACATACTAACGGCTGTTCTCTCCAGTCTCCTCTCTATCTTACCTCCCCTGCCAGCCAACGCCTACCCTTCTTTCTACAATAGGGGTTCTCAGATTTGAGTCTTCACTAGAATTACCTGGGAGCGTTTATGCCTGGATCCTGTTCCCAGAGATTCTGACTTAATTGGTCTGGGGGTCCTGACTGGGTATCCGGAGTTTGAAAAGCTCCCCAGGTAATTCTAATGTGCAGTCAAAGATGGGAGCTGTTGGAGTGGTATCTAAAGGTAACTTAACTGCTACCTGTCCCACGATGCTTTTTCATTCTACCAATGGACATGATCTCTCCTCCCTTGGAATCCGTAAAACACTTTGTATATGTCTTTGGAACCCACGCCGTATATTTGTATTCCACTGGCTGCTTCCTTACAGTTTACCTACTGGTGAACTTATAGCCACTCTTAGGGTCTGAGCTTCTTGTGGGCAGGGACAGTGCCTGAACTATCTTTGGGCTCTTGTCGTGCCTTGCACGGAGCCAGAACTCAGCATATATCTGGTGACCTGAGTTTTACCAGTGACTGCACTCTAGCACATGAGGGAAGTGTGCCCCGAGCCCCCCAGTCTCACAGACATCTCAGGCAACATGAGGGGATTCTGTTTTATGACCTTAAAGATAGATCTTCCCTGCCAATGTGTCCCTGCTGCCTTCTACTGTTCCTTCTCACCAGGGTGGCTACATGTCCTGGTTTGCCAGGGACAGTCACTGTTGATGCCTCCAGTCCCAGCGACATTGTGCAGAGAACCTTCTTTCACTTTCAAAGGTGTTCCAGTTTGGATGACAAATTATCTGGTTCCTCTACTTTTCACCCTCCTCCTGCCCTCTTTCCTCAAGTCAGCCTAGAAAAGGCAAACTTTTTCAGGGCTTGGCCCTTCTTTACATGGTAAGCTTTAAGTAAGCTTCAGAAAGGCCTGTGCTCACACTGTGTAATTCCATGAATAAAAAAATGATAAAATAAGGGAAGGCTAAATTGTAATTAGTGCAGAACTGCAAAAATCAATACCTACCCTTATTCATTAATATGATCGCCCTGATTTAAGAATTCTTGTCAAGCACCAGCCAAGTGCTGCAGTAGACAGAGCGGCCAAGAAACCTAGCATCTCTCTTCTTGGAGGCATAAGCTGTTATTGTTTTATTAAGAAAATGCATGTTGCCAATCACCAAATACAATGCAGTCTTGTTTGTTATATAATTCTTCCGGTGACTCTCTGACCCAGGTGGGTGTTTTCTCATATTACAGATGAGAAAGCTGTCACAGAGCTGATGAAAAGTGGGCTGAGTTTACATATAGGCTGAACTTACTCATAGTACATTGAAAGATCAGCAGGATTTTCAGCTGTCTTGATGATAGAAACCGATGAAATGTACAGCCTATCTTACTGATTGGGCAGAAATCGAGTAAGAGAGCCTAAAACAAAATAAAATTAAACGACAACTAGAACATAAACAATTTTGTGGCTTTAAGTAGAAAAGACCACAGAGTCCATAGCTGAATTCAGATTAAGACAGATAGTTTTTGAGTTTCCAGAAAGCATTATCAAATTCCGGGCACCACGAGAGTCTCAGTCTCAGAGTAAGAGAATCCGCCGAAGGTTCAACATGAACCCTCTCTGCATCTGAGCCTCGTTCTCCTGGCCCAGGGCAGAGGTTTGCCAGGATGGAACCTTCCCAGAGAATCTTTAATGACTGTCTCCACCTCCTTTCCATTCTACCCCCACTAAGCAGGACCTGCAGAGAAAAGTCTTCCCTTTTTAGACGTAGCTAATGTGGGCAAATGAAGTGAACTAATTTTCATTATCACAGGTAAAACATAAATCTTGCGGTGAAATAAATATTATAATGTGTGATCATGGACTAAAACATGTGGCTCAAAACACACAAAGCTGGGTAAAAACAGAAACTAACAAACGTCGAGGATGTGGGAGAGCAAGCTATTCAAACAAAAATAAAGCAGCAAAATCCTGGGGCCTCTTGTACCATACTGAAGTGAGTTTTAGCTACTCATGCTATGTTAACTGTTGATGAAATGTCATTGAGCTTAAAATAAAATAAGTCTGTAGTCTCAGATAACACTCTACAAGATCAAATAATGTTAGGCCACTATCCACAGTTATATGAAGAAATAACTCATAGCAATGTACCAATATGTCAAGATTTTTCACAGGAAGCAATATGAAAACTAGCTGGATGGTGTCAGGCTTGTTTAAAAGCTCATTTTCTCCCCTTCGTCACTGTCCTTCCACCTTTACATGTCATATATCCTGGTCTCTTGTCGATGTGGTTGTCAAAGTACAAGCTTAATAGTGCTGCTCCCTCCACAGAGATGTGTTAAGTGCGAAGATGGCAAAGTTTCCTGCCGAAAGGGAAATGCAAAGGGCTGGAGCCAGCTGAAGTCATGAGATACCAGGTGACAATAAGACTGTGTCATTCTATGACATGTGTCCCTGAGGTACCAATGAACTTTGCACAATTTTTTTTTTCTGTTTTATTATTCTGACATCCTGTAAAAAAAAAAAGAAAAAAAAAAGAGGACGAGGAAAGACATTTCCATTCTACACAAAGGGACATTGGGCTCAGAGAAGTGAAACGAATTGCTCTGGGTCACTTTAGTTTCGGGGATTTCCTGACTTCTGTGAGCAACCACCAATCGGTCTGCCCCTCTCACACATACAAGCACACACCCCTTTCCACAACCCCAGCATGCTCTGTGTTCAGAGGAGCAGAGTTCATGTCCGGGATGGAAGAGGGGGGTGTATGAGGTCAATGAGTGCGCCATAGTTTCCCGCCACCTGAAATGCCTCATGACAGGGATCGTTCACACAATCCCTTCCTGGTTCGGTGTGAAAAGTGTTAGTTTCATTAAACCCGACCTGTTTGGGGTTCTTTTCCACCTCCTGAGATTTCACATCTGTGAGATCCAATTAGCATCCCAAAGTCATAGGAGGCTGTTCAAGGAGAAGTCTACACACGTTTCAGCTTTTGAGTCACAAGACCTGAGCCCCGCTTTTAGTTCTGCCCTGTGTCTGTCTTACTCTGTCACACAGTCAAGTTGAGTAACCCTTTGTGGCTTCCGATTTCTTATCTAAAGGGTACTTTGGATGATTTAAAGGGCTAATTTTAAACAGTCTAACACAGGAGTTGTCAAAGTACTGCCTGCCTGCTGCCGATTTACGGAAATAAAGTTTTGCTAGAACACAACCACGCCCATTCATTTAAGGCTATTGTTTGTTTATTGTCTACAGTTGCTTTTTTGCTGCAAAGTCAGAGTTGAATAGTTGCTACACATAATAGGATGCACTCTAGTTGCTTAACCCGTTTTGTTTTATGTTGGTTCTTACTTTTTTTTAATGTTTATTTTTGAGAGAGAGAGAGAGAGAAAGAGAGAACGAGTGGGGGAGGGGCGGAGAGAGAGGGAGACACAGAATCTGAAGCAGGCTTTAGGCTCTGAGCTTGGGGCTTGAACTCGCCAACAATGAGATCATGACTTGAGCCGAAGTCAGACACCTAACTGACTGAGTCCCCCAGGAGCCCCGGTTCTAATTCTTAAATATGTGCTCCTCATTGGTCATTCTCTGATCATGGCTATCCTTCCCCAGAAAGGGAATGACTACACTTTTTTAACAGTTGCTTCCTGGAGAGTTTCCACTTCACTTTGGGGACTTCTACATCTTTATAATAATGGGAAATTCATCTGGAGTGGATGGGGTTTGTGTGGACTGGGGAACAGGAGTGAACGGGAAAGCCCTGTCCCCCTACTTCTTAAGTGGGTTCAGGGAAAGGCCATCAGACATCACCCCAGCCTGATATCCTACATAGCATATATTTTTTTTGGTCAAGGTATCCATAATTTGATTTTTAGTATTGTATCTTTAAACAGGGACAGTTTTTTGTTTGTTTGTTTTTGGTTTTGTTTTTTATAAAGCAGGAATATATGGTGTAAGGGAGAAGTCCAAATTTTTTCCCCCAAATTTCAACATCACTTTAAGAAAGAAAAAAGGCATTCTTCGTTGCTTTGTGAGAACAATAGTAAAAAGAGTCCGGCTTTGGGAGGTCAGAATATCTGGGTTCAAGTCTAAGTTCATCTCAGTTTTACTACGTTGGGCAAGTCACTTAATTTCTAAGCATCAGTTGCTTCATAAAAAAAATAGGTTTAATAATAGTGCTTGTTTCACTGCATGGTTTTGAAGCATAAAAGATAATGCAAGTAGAAAGCTTCATAAACTATAAAGCCTTCTATAAATATGACTCATATATATAACAAGGTCTATTCCAGAGTATTTGATTACTTTCCTTTGGTTTATGTTTTTATATTTATATCAGACTCACGGTTTTAATTATGGATGTTTTACAAAATGTTCTGATATCCAACAAGATTGATCCTTAAGAATGTGTTTTGATAGTTTTTCCCGTTCAGAGTTTTGAGTGCTTGTTATAAGATAACGCATCACGCTTGGGAATTAGTGCTAATTCTAATGACTTCCAAGAAAAGTCTTGCTGTGGTTTTGGATATAATTATTTTAATAATTTCAGATTAAGAGGTCTCGGCATCTTTATGTTGAATTTTTGCAGCTAGTAAAAATGTAGCCCTTCCTATTAATTATTAAAATTGTATCTCTTGATGAATGTTTAGAAAGTTTTAATCCATTTCTCACTGAATTTGTAGGTATTTTATATTTGTTGCTTTTGGAATTGCTTTTCTTTTCTGTTATATCATCCGTCTGGTTATTACTAGTACATAGGAATACTATTCTTTTTTAGGCATTTCTCTTATTCCAAGCCACTTTATGGGTCTTTATTAATTAAGAACACTTTTAGCTGATTTCTTTGGTTTTTCCAGTTACATACTTAGGCGATTTACGAGTACTTTAGCGTTTTAATTCACCAAACTGAATCCTTCTGTTTCACGACTTCTTGCCTTATTTAGCCAGAGAATCTAAGCGATGATGATAGGAGAGGACATTCTTTGTGTTTGTGCCTGATTTGGGATATTTCCATATTAAATATAATCTTTATTCATTTTATGCCAAGAGCATCTTTATCACATTCAAGGGCCCTCCTTCTAGTGTATTTAACTGTTGACTTTATAATTAGGAAAAGGTGTTGATTTTATCAAATGTGGTATCTATGAAACTATCACGTAGGTTAATTATTGTTGAATCCGTGAATCCTCGGTGGCTTAATTTTTCCTTGGAAATCAATCTCCGTAGGCCATGGCTGGCTCTGCTAACGGTGGCAAAACGTGTACATGGTGCCATTGTGAGTTTGAATATCTCAGTGCCGAACGCGATACTCAAGAAAGTGGGCTAACGCAGAAGCGAAGGTTGTGGGGGGCAGTACCCCTGGGCTCCTCTCCTGGGCGCTTTCTCCGAAGTTGGTAGCTTTGAACAATTCTTCCAGGTCATTGCAGTTGAGATCACAGTTGTTAACACTGTGGAGAAAAGACATGAGAGGAGGCAGCATGGAATATGCAGAAAGAGTTCAGGACATGCCACCCCAGAATATGCCGCTTTGGCATGTCGATCACTTCGAGTTGGAAAGAGCAGATGAAAGAAGAGCCATCTGACATTTCTTTTTTCTTCCTAAGAGCAGACGATGACGTCCCCTTGTGAAAGTTGCCCTCCTATATCAGGAGAAAGAAGCATGATCATCAGAGAAGGGGAGTCCAGGCTGAGAGAAACTTGCACAAATGCATCTCGTTAAAATAGCCCATCTCCCTCTACTCTCCTGTTATGTTACAGTTACATTTTTACACCTGCTACTCTTTGTTCAACGTACACCTGCTACTCTTTGTTCAACGTAGCTCGTAAGCCCTTAGGTTTGCTCCCTTCTTTGGGTTTTCACTTTTTTTTTTCTTGTGGGGGTTCCCACTAACATGTAAATAAACCGTGTATACTTTTCTTGGTTGATCTCCAGTTCTGTCACTTCCCAGCCGGAGACTGTAGGAGGGTAGAGGAAATTTTACTTCTCCTACGATGGGAATGAAACTCAGTGGCCGGGTCAAGACACATGAAGTTAGAAAGTTGTCAAAGGTGGGACCTAGAATGTGCACCTCTCCCTCCAACTAAAGGTGCAGCCCCCTCCCCCCTCAGCCAGGCCCAACAGCCTCTCAGCTCGCCCTTGGAGCCTGCTTGTGCCTCTGGGCCTAAGACTAAGAGTGGAATTTCAATGCCATGGGTCTTGCATTTTAAATGCCAAGCCCCAGAAATATCCTCTAAAATGTAGACAAATGAACTAACATCAGTGTCTATACCAGGTTCTTGCTGACACTCGGCCACTTGTATGACCTTTCCACATGGCATTTAAAAAAATGAGCAGTGTTTTCCTCTTCCCCTGGCAGCTCAGAATAGCTGTTTCCTTTCTTATAAACAAGTCATATCTCTGGGAATTTCTAAAACCTAATGTTGTCTGCTCAGAAGCCATGACTCACACTCTTTCCTGGCAACCCTCACAAATTCACGAACACCTCTTGAGGAAAGAATCCCAGACAAGAGTGGTCACAGAAAGCCTCAGATTCCTTCATTTCAAACACAGGAAGCTGAGAGACAAAGGAAAACACCACCAACAGCCCCTGGCTGAGGCAGCCCCCTCCCCACCCCCATCTTGGCTCAGCTTACATTTTGTGGCTGTCAGAGCAGGAAGGGGAAACCCACCTGGAAACTTGTCCCAGCCTGTCTTTAGGTCACCACCCACCCGGCACCCCTGCTTGGGAATTTACCTAGTTCAGCTTCCTCCTGAATCTGGGGGTAAAGGCTCTCTGGGGCGGGGGGACTCCCTAGGGAAATTACCGGGAAGTTCACACACCCTGAATGGTGGGGCTTCGTAGCTGCTGTTAGCAGGAACCCTGAGGCAAAAATATCTCTTTTCTGCACATTCTTTTCTCAATAGTTCCCCTCCTCCGTCCCAGGGTCCCAGGCCCTGTCCCTCCTCTTGAGTGCCACGTCCTTTTCCTCATACCTCCTAAGTTGTCGAGAAACACAGCTGAACAATTTTTATTTGGCTTCTCCCATCTCAACAGTATAAAAACCTATGGGTGCATGGAGGGGGGCGTGCGCATGTGTGTAATGCACATGTAAACAATAAGGCAAAGGTTGAAGAGACTGGCTAAGAAAAACTGAAAACACTCTGAGTAAACAGGACATTGCTTCAGTTCTACCCCTTTGGTGGCCAAATGAAAGGACCAAGGACTGATCTGTCTATGGCCCAGCACAGACCCTGTGGTAGGAGGGTTAATCCCAGCTGGCCCACCATGTAGCCAGAAATCAAGTGTCACTCTAACCAGAGCACGACAAGTCTAAAGGATCCATAACTGCACGATCTGTGAGATAATAATGCTTCACATACATAAAATGTGATGTATGTGCCCGGCATTTCTCAACTGTTATAACCCTAACACATTTTGGCATTTCACAAATAAGGAAGCACTACTGGGGAAGTTTCATTATTTGCTCCAGAATTTTTAAAAAGTTCCGGTGGGGCGTAACTACTGAGCTGTGGTGGTGGCTCAGTCAGTTGAGCATTAGACTTTGGGTTTAGGCTCAGGTCTCATCTCATGGGTCATGGGTTCAAGCCCCGAGTCAGGCTCCATGCTGACAGTGTGGAGCCTGAGTGGGATTCTCTTTCTCCCTCTCTCTCTCTGCCCCTCTGCTGCTCATACACACACACACTATCTCTCACTCCCAAAATAAGTGAACTTTATATGGAAAAAAAAAGTCATGGCAAAGCTGGAATTTAGACCTATATCCACCTGGAAACTAGAATCTGGTCCTAAGACAGTGAGATGGAATGGGAAGGGAGAGAAAGAGAGAGAGAGAGAGAGAGGGAAAGAGAGACAAAGAGAGAGAGGACAAGCGTGTGTGAATGTGATATTGTAAATTATAATGAGAAATATATGTTTGGTCTTTGTCCCTGTTTCTGGCATAGAGCTTACAACGCTTAGAATTTCCTAAGTGATGAGAACAGATATGGGTGCCTTTTGTTATTTTAATGAGGTGATTTTTGGAAGCATCTAAGGGTTGGTGGGAGCTGGTTGCCAGTAGACCCAGCCACATGATTAGAGAGTTGGAACTCTCACTCCTACCCCCATCCCCACCCCACCTTTGGGGAACCCAACCTCCAATAGCCAATGATTTAATCAATCATGCCTATGTAATGAAACCTCCATAAAATCCAAAAGGATAGGAGCGGGGTTTGGAGAATTTATGAGTTGGTGAACATACGGAATGGTGGGTTGGAGAGGGCACAGAAGCCCACTTCCTTTCTCTTGTACCTCACCATACGTTACGTTATCTCTTCCCTCTGGCTGTTTCTTAGTTATCTCCTTTTGGAAGGAACTAGTAATCTAGTCAGTAAAATATTTCTCTGAGTTTTGTGATACGCTCTAGCAAATTAATCAAACCCAAGGGGTTGTTGGGACTCCAACCTATAGCTGGTGGGTCAGACGTGCAAGTGACAATCTAGACTTAAGATTAGCGTTGGAAGTGGGGTGCAGACTTATAGGACTGAGCCCTTATCTGTGAGGTGTGATGCTATCCCCAGATACATAGCATCAGATTGAGCTATGGTGACCGGAATTGGTGACCGGAATTATGGTGAGTATTACACTAATATAATTTACTAATTTCATTTCTTCCTCAACTCTTTAGGGAGACCAAGTTATTTAAGTTTGCCTGGGACCTTTCCAGTTTTAAACACTGGAAGTCTCACATGGGGAATCCCTCAGTCTTGGGCAAACCTGGACAGTTGGTCATTCCATCGGTCACCATCTGGAAAATTTCTGCTACAGATCACATGGATCATTAGAAGACAAAGGCAATCCATTTGTGACTCAGAAGAACCTGGGTCATTGGGGCATATAGTTGAAATCCACATGCACTATGCATAACCTATCTCTAAACCTCTTACAGAGATGGTATAATTTGAGTCATATAAAAAACATGGAATAGGGACACCTGGGTGCCTCAGTCAGTTGAGCATCTGATTCTTGATCTTGCCTCAGGTCATGATCTCAAGGTTTGTCAGATGAGCCTGAGTCAGTCTCACTGTCAGCACAGAGGCTGCCTGGGATTCTCTCTCTCTCTCCCTTCCCTGCTTGTGTTCTTTCTCTCTCTTTCTCAAAATAAATAAATAAATACATACATACATACATACATAAATGTTTTTTAAAAAGCATGGAATAGTTGTTGATATATAAAGAGCAAGGTAGGGGCGCCTGGGTGGCGCAGTCGGTTAAGCGTCCGACTTCAGCCAGGTCACGATCTCGCGGTCTGTGAGTTCCAGCCCCGCGTCGGGCTCTGGGCTGATGGCTCGGAGCCTGGAGCCTGCTTCCGATTCTGTGTCTC
>NW_026057584.1:28821233-28858964 GCF_023721935.1 Panthera uncia
AGCACAATTGCAAATAATATACTTTTAGGTAAAACCAAGTCTATGAAGTTTTTTTTTTTTTTTTTTTTAATACAGAGTCCCTGTTTTCTATACGAATGTGCAATTTCCTTGAACCACACTAAATTATGTATCTTGACAATTTTTTTAATGCCTGAGTCCAGGAGTATTCACTTTTTATAAAAAACTGTGCTTCTGAAGGGTATTACGAAAAAGCAGACTTTTGTAAATCGTATTTTTTCAGTGCATTAGGGATGTTCTTTGATAGAGTCAATAAAGTGCCTCATCTGGTTGGTTTTGCAAATGTCAGTTTTAGACATACAGTTACTATGCTAAGTGAAAGTGGAAAATACCTATACCAAAATACTTGAGGAACCATACACTTCCAGAGTAATATTTAGTGGGCAGATCTGGTTCGGCTCTGATATTGGTTTAAATCTTCAAAAAACGATTTCCCGTTTTCTCTGGAAATAGAAAGAACCAACTTCCTTTTCTCCTACAGCTGCCTCTCTCACCCCAATCAAAAATCTCCTCTATTCAGACACCTGCTTCCTCTTCCAATTTTTTTAGGTGCCTCGTCTCTCTGATGTGATGCGTCTGGGTTGTGTTTTGTTTTGTTTACAGTGCAGCTTTCAAAGAACCTCAGGAAGTGGTTGTGAGCAGAGTAGGATCTTGACATTGTGAGGAGGTTTCTCCTGTGGTAATGGTCTGCGGGTGACCAACATGGCGTTGGTAACAAGCAAACTCCGAAACGTGATCAGCCTACAGCTCAGCTCAACTCAGTTGTCTCCAGTGACTCCAATAGGACCTTTGTTCTTCCTACTGGAGAGGGTAACTAGGACCCTAGATGACCTCCACAGTTGAGGAAACTTGGTTTCCAGTGGCAACAATCAAAAGAAATAATCTGGGACAACAACTCTCCTCCTCCTGCTTTCTTAAAAGCACAGTAGCTACTGCCTGGGTGTGAGTATCTGTTGGTTTCTCTCAAGGGTCCTTCCTTGGCTTTCCTCCTCCAAACCTTCTTATAGGTGTGTCATAGTCCTAAGTGCGGCTGGACCCAAGCTGGGGAAGGTCATCTTTCTTTTTCACCTCTACTTCAGGTGAAAAACAAGGCTGATGTTTATGGAGTTTCGTTACGTCTTTAATAAATGACTCCCTGGGTTTGCAAACTGGCCCCATACACAGAGGGCAAGAAGGGACTGAAGAAAGAGGCAAACCTCTCCAGATTGGTAGGTGGCAGGATTAATGAGCAAGGGAAATTACATTTGAGGCTTGAGTAAGCTCTCCACACCCACCGCCAGAATCTTAGAAGTTTATATAGAGGCCCTACCCAGGTCCCATCATGTGTACCATCCAGGTGGTCTCAACAACACATTATGCTTCAAGGCTATGTCCTTGGAACGTTTCCCACTGTGGGGACGGTGGGCAGAACGTACATTCCAAGGACAAGCGAGGAGGTCAGGAGCCCCCGATTGCCAGCTCCAGGGTCAACCAGTGGTCACGTCCTGCTGACTACCTTCTCTAAAAGGAATGCAATTCCAGGAAAAAGACACTTTGAGGAAAATGTCTCAGAAGGTGGTGACAGGACAGAATTAGCTATTGTGGTGAGAGATACTCCACATTAGGCGTTTCCGGGAGGCTGGAGGCTGTCAGAAATGCTCCTGTTCTATCCACAGAAGTGTGTGTGTGGTGGTAAAATGGCTTTCGCAGACATTCGTAGGACTTAGGATGAAGAGAGAAAGGCTTTTCCTCTCCCTTGTTAATGCTGGTATGTCATTTCAATGGAAGAAATAGTGTTGAAAGAAGATGGAAAAGTTGGGCTTCCTTGAAAATCTAAAATACTTTTTGAAGAACAATTCCCTCCCCTTCTTCCTTTGACACCACGCATTTCTCTTGAGGGAACAGGAAATAATGACTATGAGTATTTCATAGGGTGTTGGAAAGGGAGGGAGTCTTTCTGATGTGACTGTATAATGTCCTCATTGGTAGAGATGAGGAAACTAGGTGCAGAGAAGCAAAGGAAGTCACCCTAGATCTCACAGTGAGTTTGCATATGTGAGTTGGGCCAAAGGTCAGTTTCCCTTCCTGACACCCTGTAATTACCTGACAACAATCTTAAGATGACGTGTTCCAAACCCTGGAACCAAATGGATCAGCCCCTCCCTTTTCCTTTTGTTCACAGCTCACCTGTGCTTTGTTCGGTAATGACCCTGATATAGCTGGTTTGTCGGGTGTCCCGTGGGCTCTTCAGAAAGCATGAGTCATGAGCTCTTGTCTCAAGGGCCCTGATTCATTTCTAGCCATGATTGCATCAGTGTGCATGGGTGTCTCTGTGTGAGCAATGCGGGTATTTCTTGACTCAATGTGCGAGAGTTTGCCAGGGCAACAGCCACCCCACTCCCTACCCTCTGTCACGCCCCATCAGCTATGGCAAAAGAATAAAGCAAAAAAGGCACAACCACTTGGGACTTCTTACAGACTGGAGGTTCGGCCCTCTTAAAGATTATAAATGGTGCCGTAGGAAACATTAAGAATTAACATCATGATTGTGTTGGGCGTTTGCTTTGTGATCCTTAGTAGCATTTTGAATCAGGAGATAAAGTGAGGTTGGCATTTTAATTGGCCCCTTGCAAAAGTGGTTGGGCAGGGTACTCATGCCTGTTGGGAAAGTGCATGGAGATCTTGAGATAAAAGGTTTCATACAAGGGAAATATTATTGCTATTATTTTGAACTTTCCGAGTGGTTTCCTTTTTGCATATTTATGATATTAATATAATCTCAATAGAAGGCTTAATGTGCAAGTTGCTAAGCACATTGCCCAATGGAAAAAAATAAATTATACAACTACTGCAATGATAAGGCAGTTTTCAACTACGTTTAATTATCTCTTTCTTAAGCGGAAAAACTTGACGAAATCTCAAAGTATGCTGGAAAAGTTTCGAGAACGAAAGAGTTGAATTTTAAGATTTATGTTTTAGGTAAAGATCAAGTAGTAGTCTCTCTGTTGAAAAAAATAAAGGAGAGATTTTAAAATTTCATAACTGTGTGATGTATGTTCTCAGAGAAACTACATGAAGAAATGGACAAGGCGGAAAACAGAAGTAGATCTATTCTTTAACACAATGTGTGACAGAGGCAGAAGATTTGGGGGGGTGAAATCAATCAGATGTTGGCCTAAAATCTATTTTAGCACTAGGCTATGCACAACTCGAATGGAAAAGTTTGGGCACCATGTTTTAAAAATCGCTGAAGCTGTGGTTTTGGCCTTGATCATGTTTTATCACCTCTCTAGCAGGTGTTTTCAACCACTTATTATTATTATTATTATTAATTTTTGTCCTAAGCACATAGACACAATTCTTTCCCATCTTAGAGCATATACATCTTCCCCTTGACCCAGGATTTCCTAGCTATCCTCCTTTCCATAAACAGTCACAAGAATAGATGGCACTCCTTACTTTTTCTTCCTTATGCTTCATTTAGGACTGAGTTCAACCTTACTTCCACCCCGCCCCCCCCCCCCCCAATTCTCTCACTGAGATCACCCAGCATCCTCCGACGTTCAGATCCAACAGCTTATGTTAGGCCTTGGATTCCTTGACATTCTGCAGTAGTTTCTCAGGGTCAAATCTTTGGTGTCGTAATGACTCCTCTCTTTCTCTCACATCCTACATCTGGTCTGACAGCACATTCTGTCAGCTCTCCTTTCAAAATCTGTCTAGAATTCAACTGCTTCTCACCATCCCACTGCCACCTGGTCCGAGTTACTATCACTTCTTGCTGGATTATTGCAATGGTTTCTTAACTGGTCTTCCAGCTCTGCCCTTGCCCTCCTACAACCTGTTACCAACCTGCAGCCAAAGGGTTTAAGGCTTAAATTAGATCATGCTGTTTCTCTCCTCAACACCCTCCAACGACTTCCCATCTCATGCTGAGTGAAAGTCAAAATTCTTAGTAGAGCACACAAAACCCTATGTGTTCCTCCCCCGGGTACCCGTCTGTTTCATTGTGTACAAGTGCTTCTGTCTCCCCAGAGCCAGGACTAGCATGAGGCAAGAAAGGTGCCTGGGGTGCAAAATTTAAGAAGGCTCTCGCTCTCAGGGTCATGTGACACTATTGAAAACTCCTTAAAATTCCCCTTCTTAAAGCTCTCTTTTCCTTGGCTGGTTTTCCTTCGGCTTCTAAGGACCTTCTCCTTAATTCCAATCCCACCACCATCTACACAGCATGGTATAGTTGGGGATGGTCAGATTTTTTGCTGTGCAAATATGGTGTTAGATTGCTTGAGTTCAGTTTCTAACATCTGTCTATGTGGTCACAGACAAGTTATTTAAACTTTCTAAGTCTCAATTTCTCCATCTGCAGAATTTATATAAAAATGCTTTCTGCGTTTTATTGTTGTAATATTTAAATCAGTCACGTAAGCATTTAGCACAATGCCTGGCATATAGCAAACGCTCAAATACTGTTAGTTATTATAAAAGAATAATTATTACTACTTCTGGGTGCATCCTGTTAAAGCCTACTGTCCTCTCTGGTAAACCAGTAGATTTTTTTCCAGAACAACGGCAAAAAATACGAAAGCAAGTAATTTTGTCTCTAAAGGTAGAGAAGAGAATGACACATTTCACATTCCTTTCTTTAGGGAAAATGTTACAGGTCACGCTTTTGCCAAGAAGAAAGTTAATTAAAACAGTATTCCTAGAAAGAAAGAGGACGGGACATTAGGAAAATTTCCTTATCACATCGTATGGTTGAAGTCATCTAATATCGACAACATACAGGATAGAAGAGAAATTATAATCACATGTGTCCTTAGAGATTTTTACCTGGCACATCAATGGGCTGAATCTTGGCATAAGGTAAGTGTTTGATGACTTTATATTTTTCTAAAACTCTATGCCACCCCACGAAAGAATTCTGCATAGTTAACAATGATTTTGTGAGTCATCTTGCAAGATACAGCTTTGGGAAGTGTACTGAGGGAACCTTAGCGAAGGGCTCAGCAGGGCACCAGGGGTCTTTCTGTCTGGGGTCCGCTGTCCTCAGATTCTATCATAGCCACTCAAGTGCCACTCCCTAAGCATCCAGATTCAGAACGTCCCACAGCTGTTTCTTCAACTTGGTACCCTGTTTGATTTTTTTTTCACAGCTCTTATTGCCCTGAAATGACTTTGTTTCCTTTTTTTTAAACATCTGTCCTCTCTGTAAGTTCTATGAGAACATGGGTCTTGTTTGTTTCTAGAAGCTGTAACAGCGCCTGACCCTTGAAGACATACACTGCTTGCGGAGTAAAAGAGGTTACACCTGGGTGCCACACCACAGGTAACTTGATTCCCAGAGAATAATTGGTCGTCAATAATACGCTGTCTTCACTTGATTGTGTGTTGACAGAAATAGTAAAAATTAGTGAATATGATGAAATCACCATCATGGTGTGATTTCAGGATGCTGTGGAAAGAATGTTAGATTAGTTTTCCCTGTGAGAACTGACTCAGGCCCTCAACCCCTGTTGTCTGGACTATTGCAGTCTCTTATCTAGTCTTCCTATCTCCAATCTGGTCCCTTTTAGTCATCCATACTACTTCCAGAAGGGCATTAAAAAAATGCAAACCTCATTTGCTGACATTGCTTAAAACCCATCCATGGTTCTCTATTTTTTTCCAAGTTAAGTAAAGCAGGTGTTTTCTTGGTTTCGTTTTTTTTTTTTTTTTAAACCAGGTCCTGCACAATCTCCTTCTTGCCTATGTCTCATGTCCTAACATTTTTGGGCTAGTCAAGAATACAGGGTGCATGTGAAGTGTCTTGCAAGCCCTTGAACCTATCATGCATTTGCGGTTGCCTTGCCTTCGCACACACTCTTCCTTCCATTCAGAAGGTGATCTGTTCTTCAAGGTTCTGTGCGGATAGCAGCTTCTTGGTGCTCCCTCAGTGCTCTCTGCTTACCTCAATTCTGTCTGCTGGCCCAGGCGAGCTCTTAGAGAGAGGGACTGCAATCGCATTAGGGTCTGCTCCCTTTAGAGCTTGGGTCTAAAGACCTAGTGTGTGAATCTCCCGTAGGTCATGCAGCTTGTGGGAGGCACAAGCTGGAGATGGACAGCCGGCAGTCACAGAAGGCGGATGGCCATCTTTCTGCTTCCTTTTTATTCTCTCTCTCACGTTGTTGACCTTGCTTTCCCACCCCTCATGTGTTGAAGCTCAAGGCAGGACTTAGTAAATGTCTAATGATTCTCTTCTTCTTCGGGACACGTTCGTCGCTTCTTTGGAGACACTGAAGATGCTTTCTCACCTGGAGTTTCTCTAACATAAGTGAACGCATTTCTATCGTGACAGTGCACGGGAACCCTCAACCTTGCCCCATTGCCTGGCTGCAATAAAAAAATCTAGGCCAGCTTCCTCCGACTCTCTCAGCCCATTTTCAAATAAGCTTGAGAAGCCTGCCTTGCCATCCTCAGGAACCTCATTATATAAGTAATAAACTTTTTCATACTCCTTTGATACAATGTGATGTCATTGGTCTTGACATCAGATCCAAATTCGGGATGGGGGTCCATCCTGCAAGGGGGCCAGTAATAATTGGTGCAGGAAGCAGGGTGACCACAGTGTTCATATAGTCTAATATTAGTGTAGCCATCTAGCTCCCCATGCTGTTTGCATCACCTATCTTTTCCCGTCCTTTTATTTTCAATTTATTTGTATCTTTCAATCTAAAGTATATCTCCTATAAATAGTAGATACCTGGATATTGCATTTTTGTTTTTTAAGCCAATCTGATAATTCCTTTCTTCTGATTGGATCATTTCATTCACATTTAAAGTTATTATTGATTTGGTTGGTTTTATATCTGACATTTTGAGTTTTTGTTCTGTGTCTATTTTTTTTTATCATTTTCTACCCCTTTTAAAAAATTGACTTTACGTTTATTATTTTTTTAAAAAATGTTTATTTTGAGAGACAGAGAGCGTGTGCTGCATGTGAGCAGGGGAGGAGCAGAGAGAGAGAGAGGGAGAGAGAGAATCCCAAGGAGGCTCCATGCTGTCAGGCTGATATGGGGCTGGAGCTCGCAAACCATGAGATCATGACCTGAGCTGAGATCAAGAGTCTGACGCTTAACCCACAGAGACACCCAGGTGCCCTGGCTTGACTTTTAAAATACTTTTAGACTGATAGAAAAATCGAGAAGAGAATGGAGTTCTCCTATGTCCCTCTGCTAATTTTCCCTATTATTAATTTCTTCATTAGCATGGTACATTTGTCACAAATAAAGAATCAGTATCAGCTGTGACAGTTTCTCAGACTTTATTTTTGACGCTCTTGACAGTTTTGAAGAAGACTGGTCAAGTATTTTGTAGCATGTCCCTTGGCTGGGATTTGCCCAATGTTTTTGTCAAGATTAGACTACTGTTACGGGATTTGGGGAGGAGAACTACAGAGCCCAAGTGGCATCTTTATTCCATCATATCAATGGCACCTATTATCAGCATGACTTCTCATTGTTGATATTGACCTTGGTCACTTGGCTGAGATAATGTTTTTCAGGTTTTCCCACCATAAAGTTATCCACCTCGTTCCCCTCCTCCCAACTCTCAATTCCACTGACTTTTTGGAAGGAAGTCACTATGAGCAGTCCACACTTACGAAGTGAGGAGTTATGATCTCGTGATTAAGGGTGAAATAGCCACATAAATTATTTGCAATTCTCCTGCCAGGACATTTGTCTTTCCTCCCACACCACCCCCATTTATTTCTTTATTCAATCATTTTTTATAACAGCAAGGACTCACGGATTTTTATTTTATACTATGTATTACAATCCAGTATGATTTTATTTATTTATTTTTTTGCTAACATTGTTCCAACTTTGGCCATTGGGACCTCTTTTACTTGGCTCCCGTGTCCCTTTGGCATATCCCTGTCAATACAGGGTTCCAATGTTTTTAGTACTTTATTTTCTGTCATTGCAAGATTCACTAGGCTTGTTTTGTGTATTTCCTTTCCCTGCCCTAGAATCAGTCATTTCTCCAAGGAAACCACTTCTTTTTATTGGAAAATGGTATTAGAAACCAAGGTCTGTGAGTTGGGTGTGCTCATTACCGTTGTTTTACATGTCTTGTAATTTTTTGCTGAAACTGGACGTTTTGATAATATATTCTAGCAACTTGCCATACTGATTCCTTCCCCTACTCTGCAGGAGTGGTGGTCATGGCTGTTGTCTTGGTCAACTATTTATTTGTTGAGTGGCTTGGCTGAACTAATCTCATGACATCTGTTGCCCCCACAGTGTGCAGCTTGCAGTGTCCATGCTTGCATTGTTCCTCCTTGTTTTTGCTTTTTAGCCTGGCTACCTAAGGGTCATCTCTGGGTCTGGGTTGGCATAAGCTACCTATGGGTCAAAGGTTGGACTTAGCCCTTTTAGCCAGTTAGATTTTTGCTCTTTACCTTTTGTGTGGCTTAGAGGCTGAATCACAGTTCAGGGAATTTGTGTTTATAGCCCCACATTCAGCCAAGGACTAGTACCTTGGAGGTCCTTTCTCTGATTGCTCCCAAGAGGGTTCAGCCTTGGGCAAGCCCATAATTTTCCATTTTGTCACGGGTGAGTGTGATTTTATCCTTAACCCCTGCTTCCCAGGAATCACTCTTGGGTCAAGTCTCCTTATTGTTCACTGTCTGGTCAGAGGTTGTGTTTAAGCCCCTTGCGCTGGCAAGACTTGAGCCCTGCGTTGACTGTGACCCCAGGAGGGCTCTTCCTGGCTGCTCTTTCCTGGTTTTATTAAACCTCTGGCTGCTCTGCTGTCTTGCTTGTATCCTGGAGCTTTGCGATTCCTCTTAATTACTCTCTACCCAGGTCTCCATCATTGTCAACAACACCCTTTGGCATGGAGTCCTCTACTCTCTGTTCTAAATAGAGAGTCAGCCCCTTTAGGCACAGCTGCAGAGTGCCTCACCCCCTGCTTAGGTCCCTGGTGTCACTGCATCACAGCTAGGAGTTCTAGTAGTGCACACAGGTTGCTGGATGTGGCAGTGGAGGGGGGGTGCGGGGCGGGGGGGAGGCAGTGCCAGGCCCTGCCTTCTTAGCTTCCCCTTCGACATGTAGAGGCTCTCCTATGATGGAACCTTCTTGGCTTGCCCTTCAACATGTAGAGCCTCTTCTATGATGGAGCCAAGGCAAGAGTGATCAGGGCCCTGATATTCTCAGGGGACTACAACTGGTGTAGGACTGGGGAAGGCAGCCGCCTCCTCGAGGTCATGCCTGCTAGGAACAGAGCTTCTGCAACACTAGATGGGGGATAAGAAATGCTGCTGGCCATGCGCCCCTCCTGGGGTGAAATCATTGCTTCAGACTGTGTACTTCAGGGAGAAGAGACCCCTATCATAGTTAAGTGAGCCTGGGATACAGTTTCTGCAACATGGCCCTGGGAGAGGGAACCAGGAGCAAGTCATGGCCGAAATACCATGGACCCTTGCTGTTTGTATGAAATTTAGTAGGTTATCTTCAATAACATTTCTCCTTTTGCTCTATACCCTTGGGACAATTTCTGGGGAATTTAAAAAAATGTTTTTATTTTCATAATTTTCACTGGTTAAATTGCTGTTTTGCTGAAGGGAGCCCACCGGAAGTCCCACCCACCCTCTTGTAATATCCTTTTACACCAACAGCATGTTGCCTACCGTGAATACTAGAAATAGTCTTCCATGATGTTGTGTTGTTGATGCCTTGGATTGCCTGGTGGGCAGGTGGGGCTTGAGAATCAGTAAGAATGGAAGAGCCTGGAGGACGACCCAGGAGGGAGCTGGCACAGCCATTGGTGGGGAATGGGTGCCGGAGACACCCCCAGTTTTACTCTCACCAGTGGCATCTGATTGTAATTCAAGATGACGATGATCACTCCGGTCTTACTACATTTATTCCAGCCTTGTGGGGATCCTGATATAGCCATCCGATGTTTCCTCAGGCATCTGAACTAATATCAGCATCAAGTAGCATCTGTTCACTGTGAGGAGAGAAAATGCACTTTAATTGCAGCAGGAGGAATTTGGGCTAAATGTGAGGAGATAGTCCCTGATCAAAAGCGTCAGCCTGAGAGGTCTTTTTCAAGTGTAAATCAGATCATGCCGCTCTCCTGCTTCAAGCTCCCTAATGGCTGCCCAGTGCAATTAGAATAAAGTCCAATCTCCTAACCAAGACCTACATTTCATTTCACTCTCTGTCATTCACCATGCTTCAGTCACTTGAGCTTTCTCTCTGCCCTTCAAATCCACCAGGATTGCTCCTGCCCCAGGACCTTTGCATTGGCTCGTGTCTGGGATGCCCTTGCTCAGATCTTCATGTGGCTGACTGTCATCAACGGTCTCAACTCCAAAGTCACCTCTTCAGAGAGGCCTTTCTGGACCATGGTGTCTAAGGTATCCAGGTATCTAATGTATCTAAGGAATCTAGTCTTCATTGTTCTCTATTCATTATTAACTTGCCTTCACTTCCTGCCCTAGAGTGCAACCTCCAGGAGGCAGGGATCATGACTTTCTCATGTTGTCTGCTCTCTTCTAAGTACCTAGAACAGTGCTTGCCACGCAGTGGGTATTTAATCAATTCAAAGAATAAAAGAAAAAAGAAAAACATGGCATGGAATGAATAACCACAGTTGTCTTTTTAGGTTTTAAGGAAAAAAATAAGATACTTTCTTGGTGAGCTGTTTCAGCAGCAGGAGCATAGATGAGATTATATGTTGAGGTCCTGCAATTTGGGGATTCATTTTGCTGGTAGAAGAGTGCTTTAAAGAAAGTGGCAGACTACAGTGTTTTCCAGGGGAATAAATCTTCCACATAAGAATAAATAAAAATATATCCAGTTATCCAGGTCCTGATTTGACTTCTGCCTGAGTAATTCCTGTACACCTGTGCCCGGTTTTGGTTATAACACCCAGAGACAGGCACGGGAAGAGTGACAGAACCACTGGGGACCTCATATGCTTGTGATTCGTGATCGCAATAATAACTTTGAAGATTATGACTTGTAAAAGACGCAGAAACCCCCCAAAATGCTGGCTTTGCCAATTTAAACAAATCCTGGCTCCTCTCTATTTCATCAATCACATGAATGTCCTCTCCTCCACCACGGTGATTAAACTGTGCATTTGGTTCCAAGATGTATTTCCTATATCAATTATTGTGCCGAGAAATTCTTTCATCTTAGATTTAGAAACTAATCTTCTTATGAGAAACACAGGAAAATGACCCCAGTCTTAACAGGTCTAGGACTTTGAAATCTGCATTACAGAAGGGTACAGAAATATGATATTTGATCAGGGATGGTGAGGGAGAATTACATAGGCTCTGTCTAATAAATAATGAACCAGATACATTCCATACATGAAATATTGTGTACCTGATCTGTTTGCTCACCGAACTCTTAGCAAAGATTACATGGAAAGAATAATGATCACACATTTCCTTTGAAGTGGTAAGAGTACAGAAAAATTCCATGGTGCTTTGAATAGGGCAGAGAAGCCAGATTTTAAGATATGCCCTTCCTCCCCTGACCAATACCCAAATCCTAAAGTAGAAACGGAAGTTCTCAAGACCCAAGTTGCTAAGAACACCAGAAGTTCATGCAGGGAAATCTCATTTCAAAAGTTCTTTTATGATGACAATTTTCTTTTCTATTTTATTTTATTTTATTTTGTTTTGTTTTGTTTTATTTTAATTTATTATTTTTTAAAATGTTTATTTATTTTTGAGAGAGAGAGAGAGACAGAGTGTGAGTGGGGGAGTGGCAGAGAGAGAGACACACACACAGAATCTGAAGCAGGTTCCAGGCTCTGAGCTGTCAGCACAGAGCCTGACACAGGGCTCGAACCCATGAACCATGGGATCACGTCCTGGACTAAAGTCAGACGCTTAACTGACTGAGCGACCCAGGCTCCCCTATCATGACAGTTTTTGAACCTACAGAACAGTTGAAAGGCTGGTATAGTTGCTTACCCATATACCTGACCATCTAGATTCAAAAATTGTTAATATTTTACCGATCATTTGCATGTAATACTTCATCTTCCGGTATTTCAGTATGTATCTCCTTAAAAATCCATTCTTCAAGATAATCACATTTAGGACCATTAACAGTATTCTGTAATATTATCTAATAGGTAAATGCAAGTTTCCCCAACAGTCCCTGAGATATCTTTTATATCTGTTATTTTCCAAGCCAGGACACGTTCAGGGTTGTGCATCGCGGTTGGTGTTTCCAGGGTCCTTTAATCTTCAACAGCTTCATCCCCATTTTCTTTTATGACATCACGCTCTTTAAGAGATGAGGCCAGCTATTTTGTAGAACTTTCCCCCCATTCTGGATTTTTCTTATCGTGTTACCATGGCATTACTGGATTTTTCTGTCTATCCTCGATATTTCTTATAAACCGTTAAGTTAGGCCAAAGGCTTGGTTCAACTTAGGTTAAATATCTTTGTCAAGCGTTCTTCAAAAGTATTGCCACGTACTCCATACTGCATCACATCAGGTGCGTAAGGCTAGGATGTTCTACTATCAAGGATGCTAACTTAAAGCCCTTTAACTACATTGTTTCCATAAGAAAAGAGCTTCTATTTTGGACAGGAGAGAGATGTTTTGTACTAAAATTAAGATGATTTACAGCTTGCGATATAGCTGCAGGCAACGGTTTGCAGGAATAGTCTAAAACGGTGACTCATTATCCATTATTCTGTCACTGAGGTGGGTAGCCACTACCGGATGTCAAGGGGGCTTGAGAAATAGTCGAGGTCAGACTGCTTCTCCCCAGGAAGATGAACATATTCCCATGTGGCCCAGATCTTGGTCATAACTTCAGGGAAGTAGAATTTGGGGTCTAGGTGACATCAGGGAAAGGGCTTAGGATGTTGGTGGTAGAATCTAACCGCCATCTCTCACTGTTGTTCCCCTGAATTTATCTTCGGCAAATAATTAAATAGCCCAAGTGGAAATTCTGGCCCTACTCCTTGTGCTGCTGTTATTTTAAATGCAACGACTTTACATTTATCTATTTGATTTAAAAAAATTGGTCCCTGCTTTAAAAAGCCTCGGGGCACAAGAACAGTGAAATTGTCCAATAAAATACTTAAATCAATCGACAGCACCACGTTTAAAAACACAGTGTATCACAAAGCGACATAAATGCCATACCCGGTGTGAGATTCCCTTTGGCTACACAAAATTTTAAAGGCAGGTTTTGCACTGGGTTTTAAACATGGGTAAACCTGGATCTGGTTGAGCCAATAAAGGCAGATGGCATGATAGAAAAGCATGTCCTTCTCCCTATTTAGATGGGCCAGGTGGGGAGCTAGTGGCACACTCAGAATGGTCATCAGGGCTTACTGTTCTCTCCTGTTTACTGTGCACCAGGCACTGGGTTAAGACACTTACTTTCCATGCATCATGTCACGATCGCAACAAAACTCTGAAGCAGCTATGACTATTATCCACATTTTACAGGTAAGAAAACCAAGGCACAAGCTGAGGCACAAAGAAGTTAAGCAAGCCTTCCAATGTCGCACTAGCTGTTTTTTGATAAAGCTGTGATTTGAACCCAGAAACTTTGGGTCTAGAGCCTGTGCTCTTAACGTTTTAATTTCTACTCTAAACTGACGACATTTATTCTTTCACTCGCTTATTTAATGAATGTGCGTGTGTGCGTTTCTTTATGTGTGTGTATTCTACTATGTACCAGGCATTTCATTTTACTGGACTCTAGAAAGTGGCCAAAACCCAAGCCCATGGGGATCCTCAATTTAGGCTGACTCAATTTAGGCTGAAATAGTAAGGGTCTTGGATTTGTAGATGAAACCTGTTGAGGGGGTTAAATGTCAGCAAGTTATATAATTGTTGATGGGGAGCATTTAAGGCTAGGAAATAGTCTCATTCTGACCCTTACATGGACTCTGGGCTCTTAACATTTAACTGGCATGTTGGGGGTGTGTTGAAATTGATCACTGTGTAGACAGTATACCAGTATTAAGAATGGGCTCAGAAGCTGAAGCTATAAAAAAGCGGTGATGGAGGGAGACTCAAGAGACAAGGGGTTTGCTTGGAAGGTATCTCCCATGTGGATCACTCATATTTGTGGTGTTTTCTCTCGATAATACAAACCAAACATAGCAAGAAAATACTCCACTTTAACAGAACCCATTTATGTTTCTATTTTGGACAGAAGGATTTTTACGAAGAGATGAAGTGGCTTATTTCAGAGAGGTGCTATTTCAATAACAGCAGTGGAAACAGGAAAGACTTCATTTGTGCAGCCTAGTTGAAAGCTTATCAACCTCATACAAGTGCAAACACTAGGAGGTGGAAACACACTTGAATTAAAAGAAAAAAGACCATTGAAACAACATCACTTTTCATTGGCTGGGGCTTTACAGCTTTAAAATCACCTTCAGATATTTTATCGAAAATGACTTATGTGTATCCTGTCACCCTCATTGGAGTCTCCTCATCCTCACTCCCTGCAAGCCCCCCCCCCCCCGCCCCGTCCCTGCCCGGCCCCAGCCCCCAGCGGCGTATTCTGAAGGAGCTGCCCTTCCCGAAGCAGAGGGATTTTTCGTGGGGCTGCAGGGTGTCACCACTTGTGGCCAACCTGCCACAAGCCCGGAGGTTCTGGCTTTTCCAAACTTGGATGAAATACCATGTCAAAGGACGTCGGAGTAGACCTTCTGAGTGCTTTCAAGGTGGAGGTTGAATGAGACAGTCTGGAAGTGTGGGCAGTAAGTTCTCTAATGGTTGTCAGCCCGTGTTCCATCCTTCCTCGATGAATTGCTTCCAGATATTGCTTCTCCATATAAGATGTCCTGTGTGCTGCTGTGATGCTCTGGCCACGTGATGGGTGGTGCTCTTTAGTGTGTTCTTGTGAAACAGTGATCAATGTGGTAATTCATCATCTTTTCATTTTTGCCCATTCTTTTGTTTGTTTTCCTTTTGCTCTCACTTTCAGTGTTCTGGGATTGCACCTGCCACATAGAGCACCAATACTTAATCCCTGCCTCAGGCTCCGTATTTTAGGAAATGGGGTCTCAAATGCATATTGTATTTCAGACTCTCCCCACTGCTTTGAAATAAGGAAGAGTGTTATTGTTAGTCATAATTTTTTTTAAAATTTTTTTTGATGGTTATTTACTTTTGAGACAGAGAGAGACAGAGCATGAACGGGGGAGGGTCAGAGAGAGGGAGACGCAGAATCCAAACAGGCTCTAGGCTCTGAGCTGTCAGCACAGAGCCCGAGGCAGGGCTCAACCTCACGAACCACGAGATCATGACCTGAGCCGAAGTCGGCCGCTTAACCGACTGAGTCACCCAGGCGCCCCATGTTAGTCATACTTTAAAGATGAGAAAATGGAGGCTCAAAGATGGTAAGTGAATAATCTGAGATTGCCCTCATTCATTTGCTCATGAATTCATTACTCATCTAGCAGACATTTCTCAAGTACCTTCTGTGTGCTCATGGTGACTAAGACAGACAAGGTTCCTGCCTTCATGGAACTTGAATTCTAGTTAGGAGGGGCAGGTGGTATTCAAGTAGCATAAATGTCTGCTACATGAAAGAATTGAATTATGTGACAAGAATTATATGACAAGGGAGATTGGGTGGTTATGTGACAAGAGAGAAGTCAGCAGGGCTTTCGCCTTGTTCTGAGCATTATCCGGAAAAGTGGCAGGGCAAGAAGTGTACATACAATCTGATTAGTGAAGTCTTGTTTTGCTTTTGTTTGTTGGTTTTGCATGAAAAGGATGATGGATTTTCCCACATGGGAGGCCTTTGCAAAGGATTCTGTGATCTCAACAAATGGGCAGTAAGTGCACCAGTAAATGGGGGCACGGTTGTGAAGACGATTCAGGACTCACCCACAGGCTTGAAGCTTTGCTCCAGTCTGGTGACGGGGCTCCCCTTTGCCCCAGGATGCCCCCCTCCAGAGCAGTCCTCAAGGTCTTCCAGAGTACATGCACCTTGTGCCTTTGCACCACGGTGCACGAATCCCCAGCACAGATGGCCTCTTACTCCCCAGCCTGTCCTTTCTTCCTGCCCTGCAGATCCCAATTCAATAGGTTGCCTGGAGGACAGCAGAGACTGTCCCTCTCCAGCCGACCACTAAGTGAGATTTTGAGGCTATTCATGTGTATTCACATGCTCCCTTCCCCTTCCCAAAAGGAGTGGGGGAGAGAAACGTTGTGAACCAGAGATTGCGGCTGGGGGGAGGGGGGGGGAGGGCGGGGAGGATTAACCTGTGATCATGTGGGCGGGGGAAGGGGGAGAGATTTACAGCGTGGAGCCTGAGGAAGCCGGGGAAATGGAGAGGACTCAACGGGAAGCAGGTAAACAACAGTGTTTGTGCATCACGAAATCGCACCTTCTCCGAGTCCACTGTTTCACCAGCCTGCCCCCACCAGCCCGGCGCCTCTTAGCAATTCCCCAGCTGTCAGCTCCCTACCTGCCTGGCTCTGGCTGCTTAGCTCAGAGCTGCTCCCCTGGGTCTCTGGCTGGCTTGTCAGTGGGCCGCGTCAGCATCACACCATACTGTCTCCCGTTGGCCCGGTGATCAACGCCTGACAGCCGGCCCTCTCTCTCCTCTCAGCTGGGGCCAATGGGAGTCAAGGGAAGGTTTGGGTTACAAATGAAAATAAAATAAATAAGTCATACTCCTGCACTCAGGAGTCTGGGAGAAACATCTTCATGGCCTCGTAAATCTTTCCTTTTAAATTTGTCCTTCTCCTGCTAGAAGCTCTTCCCAACCCCCTGCCTATACTTGGCTGCCCCTCGCGGCGCGGGGGAATACAAATTGAGAGGCTTGGACTTAAGCTCCATGTTGGGAACTCCCCCCCCCATCCCAAAGGCATTTGTCTCCGTGTGTGTGTGTGTGTGTGTGTGTGTGTGAGGGGAGGGGAGGAGCCAGCAAGATAGAATTCATGACAGTGACAGCTTGTTCCCCCTCCTACTCTTTGACCTTTGTGATGAGTCACCTAGCCCCCTCCCAGGTCCCCCTTGACCCTGGCTAACTAACTCCAAAGCTCTTGGTCTATTTCTTCTCACTGCAGGGGATTCTGACGATGACATGTGATGCCCTATTTTAAGATGCCTGGACATTTTTCTTAAATATACATTAGACATTCTATTAAAGCTCATTGACTTCACACCTTTTGAGTAAGATTTTGTCCTCTGTTTAAGGACATCTGCTTAAGGCACAGGGTGTTATTAATCGCATATACTTGAATGTGAATAACAGTGCCCGAAAGTTGGACCTCGGGGTCTCAGGGGCGAGAGCCGGAACTCCTGAAGGCACCAGGGAGGACGAGATGGGCAAGGTGCGGAGGGGTGAAAGCCGGAGAAGGCTTTAGACCACTTTGCTGGTTTGCCCAGGGTTGCACAGGGCCTTTTATAAAGAGAATTTGCCCTGTTCATCAGAGGGGATGCCCTCTGGGCAGATGGGGTAGTGGTCGGAAGGAAGCATGGGCATAGGGGCCAGCGTATTAGAAGGGGAAGAAAGTGAGAGAGTAACTGGCCAATCAATGCTCGGTGCAGAGGAATCCCCTTTGTCTTAAAAGACTAGTGTGGACAGTCCTCCTTGGCACTGCTATGCCACGCTCCTCTTTCTACCTCACTTCAATGCACAATTCATGAAGAGAGTGGAGGTTCGCCATCCATTAACGGTGGTCAGAGGAGGTCAACTTGTCAGTATCCTGGGCTGTGAGGGGTTAAGGAGGGATTGGTACCTGATGTGATACCTTATGGGGTTAAGGAGGAAGAGACTGTGGAAAGGTTTAAGGAAAAGTTGTCCAACTTGTTCCAAATGCATAAAGGCATCATGCAGCAATGGGGCTCCCCTCTGGGGATGTCAGGATGGAGCCATGGTGGTTCAAGAGGGTAGATAGTCAACATGTCTACTGCCACTTAATTGTCATCTAGGAAGATTTCACTGTGTTCAGAGGTGTGCACACCTCCATCTCTCTCAGCTTTTTCTACCTGCCTCCCCTGCATGGTTGCCATGCTAAGGGGACAGTGGGGTTTTTCACAGACTGTACTTTTTGGTGGGGTGGAGCGTTTCCAGATTGGGTGGGGGCCAGAAGAAATAGGCTTCATTACAGAGACTCTGGGTGCCTTGTACAGGTCGATTTGCTACAAAGCTAGTAAAATGTAAGCTTTAGGGTCTCTCGTTTGCATGGGCTCTGTCTATGGCTCTGAGGTTGGCCAAGGAATGTTAACACTGGGAGTATTGTCTTCCCTTGGAAGGACAAATCCCAGGAAGAGGCTTAGAGAGAGGGGGGGAAGGGGCAGAGAGAGAGGTTGAGAGAGAGAATCCTGAGCAGGCCCTGCACTGTCAGCACAGAGACCAATGATGGGCTTGAACCCATGAACCATGAGATCATGACCTGAACAAAAACTGAGCCAGACGTTTAACTGACTGAGTTACCAAGGCACCCCTAGATAGGCCCTGTTTGAACAAGAAATTCTGATGTCCCATGTGTTTGGAACATGTTCAAGAAATGGGAGGCATGGGTTTTGAGGCTACATTTATCCTTGACCCCCTAGACTCCTTGGTCTGTGTAGAGGGACACAAAGAGAGGCAAGACAGAATGTGGCCCTGTAAAGTGCAGATTCCCTCTTGACTGGGGTAAGTGTGGTTCCCATAGTATCCCAATGCCTAAGATTGGGAATACATGTGTATTCAGGGACTAAAAACATTTCAAATGTATCTGGAAAATTCTTCCAAATCCTGTATCTCATACATATGATAGAAACTTGATAAAGTTTTCCCCAAATTTGACAACCATTGTGATAGTTTACATGACGATACCGAGAATGACTTCAGGAACTGAAAAAATGTTTCTAAACTATCAATAATAAAAGGCAAATTTTGATCAGCCATGTTAGAGGAAAGACTGAATTATTCTTCTGTTTTCTCTCTAGGAAAGATATGACAATATGACAAATCTTGTCACTTAAAGAAGTCTTCAAAGAACAAGCAGCTAAAAATTTAGACGGAAAAGTATTATAGAGGCATGTCAGGGAGTTAATAAAAATATTACTTTTTTTGGGAGGGGGTACTTGCTATAGATGTGATATTTATCCTGTCTTTAAAATTAGCTGTGTTCTATTTCCTCATTCTAAATTTACATTCTTTTCTGTTTGTACCTTATTTGATACAAACTTTAGGCCTCACAAAACCTGTTCCAGCTTCTGATACCCTATTTTTTCCTGGGTAACAGCATTCAATGTCCTTCAGGGTTATAGCTGGGAAAGAGAAGAAATTTCTATAACCACTTCATGTCCCCAGTGGATTGGGCCATGATGGCTGAGCCCAAGTTTTAAAATGTTTGCGAAATTTGGGATGTTTACCAAACTTGCAAAGCCATATGATTTCAAACAAGCCACTAAACATTTTTGGCTTTGGATTCTTCATCTATAAAGTGAGAGGGTCAGACAAAACGCTTTCTAGTTTGTTCCCCAGTGCTAATATCCTGTACTTTTCCCACTGAAAATTGAACTCAGCATTAAAAGCAGAGGTAGGGGGCGCCTGGGTGACTCAGTTGGTTGAGCATCTGATTTTGGCTCAGGTCATGATCTCCTGGTTTGTGAGTGTGAACTCCACATCAGGTTGGCTGCAGTCAGAGCAGAGCCCGCTTTGGATCCTCTGTCCCCCTTTCTCTGCCCTCTCCCACTCCTTGAGTATGTGCATACACTCTCTCTCTCAAAAAAAAAAAAAACATTAAAAAAAATTACAAGCAGAGGTGAAGGGACACTCCAGTAGAAGCTGAGGACTGTTGGTAGCAATAACTAGATCCCTAGAGAATGTCTCCCCTAAACAGCATCCAATTCAACAACTTTTTCCAATACCCCCACCTCAATAAAGGGGTGACCTGCAACTTACACAGCGTACATGCTTTTGCAAAGTCATATTTTTCTGACTTGGAGTACACAATGGATAAGCTAAATAGGCTTAAGAAAGAGAATCTATCCTGGAATTCTCATCCGTAAATGTAAGAAAATGTGACTTTATAAAAGGATTCTTCAAGTGGATTCCATCTATGCAAAGATATTCACACCTCATATATAATTTCTTAAAATTCATGTATTCAGATTTATGTTATGTGAAATCACATTAGCAACAGGCAAAAGTGACAAGTAGGAGAGCCAGGTTTGATTTTAGAATGGGGAAGATGGGATAAGATGAAGAGATTTGAGGTCTGGAAGTTGAATATAGAGGTTGAATAAAGCCCTACTGTCCCCAAATGGCTGGGTGATACCAAGCTGAATGACAGCTCTTAGAACGTGCCTCAGGTGCCATGCTTACTCCTATTTTGGCTACAACATCTGCCGGCATGAGAAATAGAGCCAAGACAATTCCACGCATTACTATAAATGAGCCTGTTTCTACACACATAGAAACTACATACTGTGTATAATATGTTCAGAACCTATAGCATTCACATATGTAGCTAACTAGAAGATCCATCCAGTGATGCAGCCAAAAGGCTTCTGCCCAAAGGGGTTACGATCTCCCAGCTCTACTAAACTTCTCTGATTCCTTGCAATTGTTCAACATAACATTTCCCCCCTTCTTTCACTACCATTGGCAAATGCTATGCACTACACCCACGCCGTGCTCCTGCTCACCTTAAAAGACACACTGCCTGGGTGCATATGTGATTCTAAGGCAACAATAGCTCTGAGTACACATTTATTCATTCTGCTGTGTCACTGTCTCCCTGGGTCAATATCTGGCATGGGAAGTGCTAACTTGGAGCTGAGGCTGCTTCCACCTTCCTCTTCTAGAAAAGCAGGGTCTTCCTGGACTGGGGCAAACACTTGTGCATTTACCATTTCTCTTTTCCTCTGTTTCCGTCTTCCTTCATCAACGGAGGCTGACTCTATTTTTCAAGGATGGATTTAAGAATGTAGGACTTAGATCTTACTTTTTTTTTTTCTCTCCTCCCTGTGCAGAATTTCCTTGTAAAATGAGGAAGTAATCTGTTTACTTGAGCTCTCATCCCTTTGGCCAGGAGCTGTTCCGTAGAGTGTAGCACATGGATCTGGGAAAAGACTGAATTCCAACATTGCCTGTCTGTGTGTCTTTGATCAAGTCAGTCAACCATTTTACACCATCATTTCATGATTTGTGAAATGGGGATTAAAAATGTATTTCCCACGGGCACCTGGCTGGCTCAGTCAGTAGAGCATGTGATTCTTGATCTGGGGGTTGTGAGTTGGAGCCCCACATTGGATGTAGATTACTTACAAATAAAATCTTTAAAAAAAAAAAGTACTTCCCTGAGGAGTTGTGTGATTAGGTGACATAATGCATGTCAAAGTCTTAGCATGGCTATGGCAGATATGTAGTTAATGGTCAATGAGTATCAGGCAAATTGCTCTTCATGTCTCTTCTACATTCTGTACAACCTTGGGTGTTTTTTTGTTTGTTTGTTTATTTATTTATTAAAAAAAATTTTTTTTTTGATCCAAGCTTCTGGAGGAGGGGCAAGAAATTGGCTTAGATTTTTATTATTAGCCCTTTGGCATTGTGTTATCTGTTTTTTCTTTTTCCTTCTTTCTTTTGAGTTCTCTCTTCTGGACCACCCCCTCCCTCACCTTCTCACCTCACATACACACTCACCTTGATTGTGAGTCCTCAGTGTTCAATAGAGTGCATTCATGTCTTATCCCCAATTCCTGACTTTGAGATATGTTTTGTAGCAAATGTCTGATAAATGTCTTTTAAGTGATTTCTTTTCTATATTCTGATCAGATTCTTGTCCTGCTATTTTTATTAGAGTCCTCCATCCCGAACATTTGCTTATTTTGGCAATGGAGTCTATATTTGTAAGATATTCCTGTAAGACTTTGTCCTAAAACATTTCCCAAAGTACATATGACTTGCAGGACACTAGCCGAGTGGGAGATACTGGGAGAAAAGATGTCTATGGCTGTCTGTATCCCCTCTGGTGCTTTGTGAGGGATGGACACTTACAAAGAATTGTCTGGTTGGGGGGTGGGGTGGGATGGGGAATGAGAGTTTGAGACTTGGAGAGGAATGTTGAGGGTCTTGTGAGGTCTTTGTACCTTTAGCCTTTCCTGCATAGGCAATTTCCAGGGAAACTTTTTTTTTTTTTAATTTAAAGTGTATTTATCTATTTTGAGAGAGACAGAGACAGAGCATGTGAGCCAGCGATAGGCAGAGAGAAGGGAGGAGAGAGAATTCCAAGCAGCCAAGAGTCAAGACTCTGCACTGTCATCTCGGAGCCCCACACAGGACTCGAATTCGTGAACCGTGAGATCACGACCTGAGCCAAAAACCAAGAGTTGGGTACTTAACCAACTGAGCCACTCAGGCTCTCCATGGGGAAACTTTCTGACCCAATGTCCCTGCCTGGCCCCTTCCACCTATCAGCCATGGGCCCTCATCTTCTCAAGTCACTCTCCTCTGACCTTTGAAGGTACCAATTTCCACCACACGTTTTTGTACTTCTTCTTTTCCTTCTAATGATGTCAAACAGTGTGATGCCCTCCCCTCCTGTCTTTTCTATCAGTATTCTCTTTCTAAAGCAAATAATTTTTCATTGGCCTCTCCAATCATCTTAAGCTAACACCTAAAATTAAGAGATGTTGGGAAACATTGATCCAGGATAGTGATTCCTTTTTTCCCCAAATTTAAGTAAATGTTTGTTTTAAAAATATTTTTTGATTTACAGAAAAGTTTGTAAAGATAGTACAGAGAGTTCCTATATATCTCTCATCTAGTTTCACCTTTTGTTGATATCTTACAGCACTATGCTGATTCCAAATAAAAAAACAAACATTGGTACATTACAATACTATTAATTAAATTGCATAATTTGTGTAGATGTGCTCAGTTTTCCCCTGATTGTGTCATTGCTGTTCCAGAAGCCCATCAAGGATACCACATGACATTAGTCATTATATCTCTGTAGCCTCTCCTGGTTTGGGACAGTTTCTCAGACTTTTCTTATCTTTGATGAACTTGGAAGTTTTGAGGAGTGTTGGTCACATATTTTGTAGAATGTTAGGCAACTAAAAAAACCCAACAACTTTACTGAGATATAGTTTACATACCACAGAATTCACCTAGTAAATTGCACATTTTTTTTTTTTAGTGTATTCACAGCTATTTGCAACTATCCACAGTCAATTTTAGAATAATTGCCTTACCATACTCACATTCTCCCTAGTCCTAAGCAACAACTAATGTACTATCTATCACTATGGATCTGCCTATTCTGGACATTTCATATAAATGGAATCATATATATATGGTCTTCCAGGACTGGATTTTTTCATTTAGCATAATGTTCTTAAGGTTCGCCCATGTCGTAGACTGTATCAATGCCTCTATTTTTTGTGGCCAAATAATAGGTCATTGTTTGGCCATGCCATATTTTATTTATTCATTAATCAGTTGATGGACATTTGGGTTGTTTTCACCTCTTGGCTATCATGAATCATGCTACTATAAATGGTAATGTACAAATTTTTATGTAGACATATGTTTCACTTCTCTTAGGTATATACCTAGGAGTAGAATTGCTGGGTCATATGGCTACTCTATGTTTAATCATTTGAGAAAGTGCCAGATTGTTTTCCAAAGTGGCCTTTTAAATTCCTACTGGCAGGGGCGCCTGGGTGGCGCAGTCGGTTAAGCGTCCGACTTCAGCCAGGTCACGATCTCGCGGTCAGTGAGTTCGAGCCCCGCGTCAGGCTCTGGGCTGATGGCTCGGAGCCTGGAGCCTGTTTCCGATTCTGTGTCTCCCTCTCTCTCTGCCCCTCCCCCGTTCATGCTCTGTCTCTCTCTGTCCCAAAAATAAAAAAAAAAAAAACAAAAAAAAACAAAAAAAAAAAAACAAAAAACCGTTGAAAAAAAAAAAAATTAAAAAAAAAATAAATTCCTACTGGCAGAGTATAAGGATTCCAATTTATCCATATCCTCACTAACACTTGTTATAACCCATCTTTTGGATTATAGCCATCTTAGTAGGTTTTCATGAAATGGTACCTTACTGTGGTTTTGTTTCGTATTTTTGTGAAGACTCATGGTGTTGAGTATCTTTCCATGTGCTTATTGACCATTTGAATATCATTGGAGAGATATCTATTCAAATTCTTTACCTTTGATTTTAAAATTGGGTTATTTGCCTTTGTATTAATGAGTTATAAGAGTTCTTTATATATTCAGGATACAAGTTCCTTATCAGATACATGGTTTGCAAATACTTTCTTCCATTCTGTGGGCTGTTTTTTCACTATCTTGATGGTGTGTTTTGAAGCACAGCTATTCTAAATTTTGGTGAAGTCCAATGTACCTATTGTTGTCATATATAAGAATCCATTACCAAATCCCAAGTAATGCAGGTTTGCTCCTCTATTTTCTTTTAAAATTTTATTATTTTAGTTTTTACATTTGGGCCTTTGATTCATTTTGTATTAATTTTCATATATGGTATAAGGTAAGGATGCTATTTCAACTTTCTTCATGTGACTATTTAGTTGTCCCATATGTTGAAAAGACTACTCTTTTCCTATTGAATAGTCTTGGCACCTTTTTTAAAAGTCTGTTGGTCAGAGACATATGGGTTTATTTCTGGACTCTCACTTTTATTCCATTGGTCTCTATGTCTATCTATATGCCAATATTATACTTTTTTAAAACATTTATTTATTTCAAGAGAGACAGAGACAGTGCAAGTGGGGCAGGGGCAGAGAGAGAGGGAGACAGAAGATCCCAAGCAGGCTCCGCACTGTCATCCCAGAGACTGATGCATGGCTTGAACCCATGAAACTGTGAGATCATGACCTGAGCAGAAAACTAGAGTCAAAAGCTTAACTGACTGAGCCATCCACAGGTGCCTGTATCACACTGTTTTGATTACTGTAGCTTTGTAGTAAGTTTTGAAATCAGAGACTGTGAATCCTCCAACCTTTTTTTTTTTAAGTTTATTTATTTATTTTGAGAGAGACAGAGACAGAACAAGTGGGGGAAGGGCAGAAAGAGGGAGGGAGAGAGAATCCCAGGCAGGGTCCCTGCTGCCAGTGCAGACCTTGATGGGGGCTCAAACCCATGAACTGTGAGATCATGACCTGAGCCAAACCAAGAGTTGGATGCTTAACTGACTGAGCCACCCAAGCTCCTGCTCCAAACTTTTTATTTTTTGAGGCTGATTTGACTATTTTGATCCATTCCAATTTCCTGTGAATTTTAGGATTAGCCTGTCAATTTCTAAAAGAAAGACAGATGGGAGTCTGATGGTATATAAATTACATTGAGAAATGTAGATCAGTTTGGGGTATATTGCCATCTTAGCAATAGTAAGTCTCCCTGTTAATGAATATGGGATGATTTCCCACTTATTTAGATCTTTAACTTATTATAATAATTTTGTGTACTTTTCAGGTTATAAGTTTTTCACTTCTTTTGTTATATTTTACATATTTCATTATTTTCCTTGAGAGAAGCTAAGAGAAGAAAGGCCAAGTATATTTGTACAGGCTTTGTTATAATAATCTTGTTATTTTTTATTTATGAGACTTTGTGTTTGTTCCTGTGAATCAGAGTTATCATCTGAAACTTTCCTTAGTCCCAGGTAGTTTTGCTCCCACCCACCTCCTTTGGGCTATTGGGGACAAATATATTACTGTTCTGTATGTTGTAGGCTCACCAATACACTACATCCATATTGTTTTATGCAATTGAGTTTAACATCAGTTAAGAGAAGACAGGACAAGAAATGTGCATTTATGGTATCTTTTATAATTATATAATTACTTTCACCAGTGCTCTTTATTTGCTAGTATGGATTTGAATGACTTGCTTTCAGTACAAAAAATGTCCTTTAGTATTTCTTGTAAGGCAAGTCTGTTAGCAACAAGATGTTTGTTTTGTTTATCTGGGAAAGTCTTTATTTTGCCTTTACGTTTGAAGGGTAGTTTTGCTGGATATAGGATTCTTGTTTGAAAGATTTTTATTTGAATACTCTAAATATGCTAGCCCACTGTCCTCTGGCCTACAAAAAATCTTTTGAGAACTCACCTCTTCATCTTAATGGAGTTTCCTTATAAATGATGTGTCATTTTTCTCTCATTGATTTCAAGATTTCTTTGTCTAGCTTGCAGCATTTTTACTCTTTGTGTTTATCCTAGGAGTTCATTGTGCTTTCTGGAAGTAGAGATTACCTATTTTTTCTGCTCTTTTTCTCTCCTCCACTTCTGGGACTCCCATTATGCATATGTTGGTGCAGTTAATGGTATCCCACATTTCTCTGATGCTCTGTTTTTCTTTCTTCTTTTTTTCTATTTTCTTCAGATTGCTTAAACTCTATCAATTCATCCTTAAGTCTGCTCATTCTTCTGCCAGTTCAAATCTGCTGTTGAACCCCTCTAGTGAATTCTTCATTTCAGTTATTATACTTAACAACTCCAGAATTTTCCTTTGATTCTTTTTTTAAAAAATAATTTCTATCTTTTTATTGATCTTCTCTATGTGGAGCAACATTGTCAGGATACCGACTTTTACCTATTTAACCATGGTTTCCTCGTTTTTTGAGCATATTTATAAGGGCTACTTTAAAGTCTTTGTGAAATCCAGCATCTGGTTACTCTCAGTCAGTTTCTGTTGACTGTTTTGTACAAAGCACTAAAGGTCATACTTTATTGTTTCTTTGCATGTATCGTAAGTTTTTATTAGAAAGCAGGCATTAGACAACGTAGTGTCGCAATTGTAAGTGCTAATCTCTCCAGGGATTGTTATTTTTATTTGCTTGTTTTCTTGTTTGGTGACTGGCTGGATAATTTTGGTGAAATCTATTTCCCTTCACCATCTGACCCCTCCCACAGTGTTAGGTCTCTGATGCTGCTCTTCAGGGGTGCAGTGCTCACCATCACCCTGGGATGACTGTGGTTTTGGCTGGGCTCTCCTGGACTCTCTTTTCCTGACTACACTTAGCTATTAAATTCAATTAATTGCTGGCTGATTGCTCTGTTGTTTTCAACAATGCCCGGAGGCATAAATCGCTTCACAGACTAATCCAATCAAATTCAGGCTCCTTTGAAGGGAAAATTCTGAGGTCAGGTGTTTGCAATTTGTTCTTACCCCAGGAGGGTAAGATGCCTCTTTCACCCATTTCTCTATAGCAAACTAGATGTCCTGCAGTTTACTCTCCATCTCCAATGACTCTATTAATCTTCTTCCAACTGCCTTTTGCCATAACTTCCACTATTTTGAGAGCACCCTTAGGCTTGAATTTCTTCACATTCTATTGCAAATGTCTGTTTCTTTGGGGAGGGATCTGGAGCTCTCTATGATCTACTACTTCCCCTGGGCAAATTCTGTGAGCCACAGTTCTAGTGCTAGAGGCAGGGATAATGGTGTGCTCCTTTCTGAGTGATTTAGAAGCTGAATGCTTGGTGCGTGGGAAGGGTAGCAGTCCCAGGTCTCCTTAGCTTGCCTCTCTTGGCATGGAACCGAGCCAAACAAACATAATTGGGGACGTAGTATTCTCAGCAGCCTTGCGACCGAGGTAGAGGCTCTGTGGCATGAGTGGGGGTCTGGGTAGAAGAAGGGTGCTCACACCTGTCGGCCACATTCATCTGATACTTCCTCAACATAACTAGGGGGAGGGGAGAAATACTAACATCCTGCCAGTCCCAGGGAAAAAGCCGCTGACCGGTTGCTGGAAGGAGAAGGTTTCCCGGGTTCTTGGCCACAGCAGGTTGGAGTGGAGTCTACCTCAGTGAGCTGGGAGATGGGAGGAAGGCTGTGGGTCTTGGTTCAAATCTACTACTGCTTATAGTTCTCGTGGAGATTCAATAGATTTTTGTGAATGAATTTTACTACCTATGCTGTTTACCAGAAGAAATATTTCCACAAACTTTAAATCGCCTTTAAAAAAAAATAATAATTTAAGCAGTTTTGCCTGAGGAGTGGGTCTGCACGGCTCTTCATGCTGTCATGCCCAAAGTGGTATTCCTCAACTCTAGGGAGTGATTCTCTAAGGAGTGATATCAGACTGCCACTGCCCTATTAGGCAACAGGGAGAATAACCTGTGTGTGAGCCATGAGTATTAGCATAACCTCTCCCATGGCTGTGTTGGGATGGAAAGGAGGCTAAAAGTGTCTGGGGTTCTTTCCTGCAATCAGGAAGGTACTTGCAGAGAGAAACAGATATGCTGCTTATGGTAAATGGCCATTGATTCTAAGTAGATGAAGAACATATATATATATATATATATATATATATATATATATATCTCATACACTTTTTTTTTTTTTTTTTTTAGTTAATTTAAAGTTATGTGGGGAATTAAGAGCACTGCTTGGGTCTGCTTCTTGGCTTTACCTCTTCTTTGCCATCTTTGGTAAGACATTTAGCCTTCTGTACTGCTGTAAAAGGGGATATATAATAGTCTCCACTTTAATGAATGTCAGCCATCACACAGGTCCTACACATAGTAGGCTTTTGAATTTTGTCAGATAAATGGTATCGTCTAATGATAAACATGGAATATCAGTTTTCAAAGAAATAATAAATGATGTATCCAATTATGATTAGTGTAGTTAAGTGTTTCTGGGGTGATTCAGAAAGCACTTAAGCATTTTACAGGAACCCAGCATTGTGCGTCTGAGAGGAAACAAATGAGGGAGGTGGGTTGACTCCAGTCTGGCCCAGTGACTTCCCCCAGAAGTTAGTTTTGTGACGACCCCTTAAAATCTGCTTAGCTTGCTTACCCTTTTTCTCTCTTCTAAAACAAGAATGCCAAATGTATGCAGAAGAAAACTCTATTGTTTGCATGCTTTGTATGTGGTGTGTGGCGTCGTGTTGTGTTACACACACAACAACAGGTATCAGGGCATTTGCTGAGTGGTTAGATTAGGAAACATGTGGTGCTTTGTATCAGCGTCACCAGTACTGCCCCCTCCCAAGTCTCACTCACTATGTTGCCAAGAAGCAGCCCACAGAGCCACTTCAGTGAAGTAAAGCTTACTCTTACTCCTTTTGTGATCATTATAAATTCATCATTTCCAGCTGCTCTTGAACTCATTTCTACCTTTCTTTTTTGTGCTTTACAAATTGTGTAGCTTGGGGGTGGAAAGGGGATAACTTTAGTAGGGAAGCTATTGCCAAAAACATAAAATGAAAGAACCACTTTTCTTTGTTTCAAATCCACCATCTCAGAGGATTTCTTTCTTTCTTTTAAATTACATCTCCTAATTAGGTCATGCCACTGGAGGTGACCTACATTTCAGAAGCCAACAAGCAACAACAGAGAAGAGAAGCAGGGAAATGGGTGGGAGACAAAAAAGAATGACTTCAAAATGGCTTCAAGTGCAGCTTTCCTCAAGTGATTTGCTTGTGACTGAAGTTACCATAAACTTGATATTTAAATCAGAGATATGCTTGTTGGCTCAATTTAACATTCTAAAAGCTTATCTGTTGGGGTACACTGTATGGGGATAAAATCGTTGGGCATGGTTGGAGATACAAAGAAACCTAAGAAATGATACCAGCCCTCAAAAAGTTTGCAAGCTAGTTGAGAAGTATTTTCCTAAGAAGAGGTAAGAAATATGTTCTAGTATACGATAATAAAAGTTGTATTATTTATCACTTGCTGCTGAAAAAAATTGCCCCATCACCTAGTGGTCTAAAACAAGAGATATTTATTTATCTCATACAGTTTTGGTGGCTTTGGAATCCAGAAATAGATTAGGTAGGTGGTTCTGGTTCAAGGACGCTTACAAGGTTATAGTCAAGATCTCAGCCAGGGCTACAGTCATCTGAAGGTTTGACTAGGGTTGGGGATATGGTTCCAAGTTGGCTCACTCTCATAAATGGGGAGTTTGTGATGACTGTTACCATGTGTACTTCTCCATAGGGTTTCCTGAGTGTTCTAATGACATGGCACCTGGCTTCTCCAAGAGTGAATGGTCCAAGAGAGCAAGGCAGATGCTGCAGTCTTTTACAGTCCAGCCTGAGAAACCATACATTTCCATCAGATGTTATTGGTAACACAGATTAGCCCTCTCAGTATGGGAGAGAGGGCTACACAAGGGTATTAATACCATGGGGTGGGCAGCACTATGGGGAGGCTGACTACCACAGGGGTGAAATGATTTGCTTAGAATTTAGGAGCTATAGAATTTGAGAAGGAAAAGAGGGTGACCAAGGATAGGGGTGGGGTATTAGTTTCTGAGGGCTGCCGTAACAAGTTACTACAAACTGAGCAATTTAAAATGACAGACGTCTGTTCTGTCATAGTTCGGGAGACTAGACATCCAAAATTGCAGCGTTCACTCCGAAAGCTCTAGGGGAGAATCTTTCCTGGCTTCTGATGAACGCATCCCTGTGTCCATCTTCACATGGCATTCTTCTTCCTGTGTGTCTCTGTGTCTTCACAAGACCTTCTTATAAGGATGCCAGGCATTGGATTTAGTGCCCACCCTAGTCGAGTATCATTTCATCTTAACTAATTACATCTGCAAAGACCCTGTTCACAAATAAGGTCATTCACAGGTACCAGGAGTTAGCACTTCAACATATATTTTTGAAGAACACAATTCAACCCACAACATGTGATCAGGAAAAGGAGTCATGAGGAAACAGAATGGTGCTTTCGTGTGTGGTTAAGATTTGGATGGAAAAAAAGAAACATTCTAGGTGAGCGAGGGTGTGATTGCAAAAGAAGATGAAAGAGGAGAAGTGGAAGAGGAAGGTAAGAAACCATGAGTTTTATTCAATAAAATCAAACACAAGTAAGTCAGTCTGACTAGAGAAGAGTTTTTATATGAGGAAGGTGGGACTTTAGTTTCAAAAATTAGCGTATGGATATATTGTGGAAGGTCTTACAAGATATGGTAAGAAGTTTGAACTTTACCTTGTGGGCAGTGATGATTTAAGGTTTTTCTTTTTTCCCCTCTCCTCCCATTCTTTCTTTCTTTCTATCTTTCTTTCTTCCTTTCTTTCTCCTTCTCCCCCCTTTGTTCCTTCCTTCCTTCCTTCCTTCCTTCCTTCCTTCCTTCCCTTTCAGAAGACTATAACTGCGTTTCTTTATTATTATATTAATTGAGGAACAACCTACACATATAAAAGTGCACAAACCTCAGTAAATTTCTTAACACACATGCACACATATACATCCATGTAAATATCTCCAAGATTAAACTATAGAATAATTCCAGCATCCCAGAAGGTGCTCTTTGTGCCTCTACCCAAGCCACTATTATAGCTGTAGTCTGTTCTGAAATTTCATTTAAGTGGAATCATCCTGTATATACTCTTTTATGTCTAGTTCCTTTGTTCATTATTACCTGTGAGATTTAGCCACACTGTTGTGTGTAGCAATAATTGATTCTTTTTATTGCTCTATAGTAACCCATTGTATGAATACATCATATTTTATTTATACTTCCTACTCTTGATGAACACACTTAAGACTTTTTAAAGTATGGAATGGCTCGATGAAAAGAAAAACTGTGGCACATGTTGTTAGATAAACTAATACACTGCTGGAGGGTTGAATTGATATAGCAAAGTCTCTAAAATCTTAGGATACACAGGCATCACATGGGGGAAGCTTATTAAAAATTCAGATCCCTGAGAACCAACACCAGATATTTTAAGACAGAAGTCTGGGGTCTGGGAATTCTGCATTTTTCATAAGCTCACTTGGTGATTTTCTTGGAGGTAATCTCTGGGCCACCTTTTGAGAAACACTGAGCAAGAGTCTGGAATTTAGGAGATGGAAACTGAACAGTCAAATTATTGTTATTTTTTAAAACTGATGTGTCTTAATGATCACTGGAACTAGGATGTTGGCCCTGGGAATGGAAAGGAAGGGATGGCTATGAGATGGAAAAGACAGAAGGAAGACTCAATAGGCATTGCTGACACACTGCCAGTGAGGAGTGAGCGAAACAGATGAGTCTAAAATGACTGAAGTGTCACGCCAGGATGACTGAAAACAAGGTGATGTCATTTACAGAAATAGGAAAGTCAAGCTAAAGAACTTATTTTATGGAGCTGATCCGTTCAGGGCAGCCCTGTTGCTTGAGAAAATGACGTGGGCCTGTGAGGACATTTGGATGGGAACTGAGGAAGCGGTGTTGAGGGCCACTGTTATTTTCTGATCAGCCTGCTGCCATCTTGCTGAGTTTAATGGTAGTCAAGGTCTTAAAATGACAATTTCTGGTGCTACTCCTCACAGTCCTTCTGTTCCACTCTCTGCTGCTAATCACACCAATCCAGAAAAGAAGCCAGGTATAATTTTGCTCCAAAGTTTCCAGGCAGATATGAGGCTTCTTTTGGTATTTGTTAGAGATTATTTTGAATCTTCTTCTAGCTTAAAAACACAAAGATTTAAAATTTTTGTTTAAATGTAAGTAAAGTATATCTGGTTGTTCTTTAACGGTCTTGCTTTTGCTTCCAGTTATTTCATGGAAACACTGGTTGCACATATTCCTTCCCATACAGGGTTGAGAGCCCCCTTCTCCTACCTATCTTCTCCTTGAGGGCATATGAAACCAATTCCATTAGCCTTTCTGCATGGGTCCCATTTTCCAAACTTTTAATCATTTTTTGTGCCTCTCATCTGGAAATAGGTGATTACATGCTTGACTAAGAGAAACGTTTGTTTTCGCAGTACTGTGTTGGCATTACTGGAAGTGCTGGAGGAATGTAATCTACAGGGTAGCTCACTGTCACCATGGATGCATTGCCTAAAACATGTGGCTGTAAAATCACCCTTTTGGGGCGAAATTGAATGTTACTTTCCCCTTTGCTCGAGTTACAGTCTCAGCAATACTTTCAGTTTCTCATTGACCTTCTCTGAGCTCTCACTTCCAACACTTTAATTGTGAAGTATGTTCCTCTTTCTAAGTTGTTAATGGTGGCAACTATCCTTCCTCCCCTGCAAAAAAAAAAAAAAAAATGATAAAAATATGTATTAAAATGGCTTTTTATCATCATGTGGCAATTATCACTTCCTCAAAACCTGGATTTATATAATTGGGAATTTGTAAAGTCACTTTAAGTCAAGGAAAGGGAAAATATCAGGGGGTCAAAACTCTGGCAGGAGTCTGGGTAGCAGCTAGAGGCCAATAATTCAAAATGGAAGGATACAAGAGTGACCCAGCTTCTCCTTAACTCAGGAGGTTTATATGCCCCACCCCACCTCTTACGGAAGGCAGGACTCAATCCTCCTAGAGGAGATGGGCGGAGCCTATAGGAGGAGATGGGAAGGGAGGGCACAGCAAGCAAGGGTAGCCTTCAAGTTCATAGAATCACTTAGGTTTGTCAATTGTCAAAGCAACATACAGGCATCCTTTTTAAATTTTTTTTAATGTTTACTTGTTTTTGAGAGAGAGACAGAGCACAAGTGAAGGAGGGGCAGAGAGAGAGGGAGACACAGAATCTGAAGCAGGCTCCAGGCTCCTAGCTGTCAGCACAGAGCCCAATGTGGGACTTGAACTCACCAATCATGAGATCGTGACTGATCACCGACTGAGCCACCCAGGCACTCCCTGCCCTCCCCGCCCTCCCCTCCCCCCCCCCTTTTTGTAGGCATCCTTTATCTTGCTCCTCTGAGTATTTGAAGAATGATAAGGGCAGTTTCGGTTGGCTGGCAAAGTATTTGCAGCCCAGAGAGGTTAAATTATCAGTGAAGATGACATTGCAAGTAAGTGATGGGGTTAGAAGAACTGAAGATTACAGATCTAGTGTGTTCTTGCCAGAAACCAGAGGGTCATGATCAGGGTGATGGCAGGCTTGATAAAGACGTTTCTCATTGGCATAGCATGGATACATGCCAGAGAGGCAAGAGAATCTTGTCTTTCTTCACAACCATCAGCATTTCTCACCTCCACTTCCGGAAAGCATTCCATACCCATTTCTCAGGAAAGTAAGATAGTTTATATAGGATATAAAGAGACAGCAGAGCCAGAGTTGGGGATGGCCTTCACTTCTCCTGCCTATTCTTGCTGGATGACGGGCTATTTATCTCTTGACTCTTCTGGTTGTCCATTTTCATATTGGTATTTGCTACCCAATCCCAATGTCAGCATTGGGCTTTGTTTCCCCATTTGTGAACTTCCCTGTCTTGCTGACTTAGGAGATTCTGGGTTCCAGACAGAGCAATGGCCTGGGCAAAGACAGCAGAGCTCCATGTTCCTTTCCCCAAGTGGAATCAGACCAGGATGCATTAGCTTTTATGCATTTTTTGAAGAAAGTTCAGACCAAGTGAGAAAGTTCCACTTTAAAAAAATATATATTTTAAATGTTTATCTATTTTTGAGAGCGAGAGAGAGAGAGAGAGAGAGAGACAGAGAGAGAGACAGAAAGAGACAGAGCCTGAGCAGGGGAGGGGCAGAGAGAGAGGGAGACATAGAATCTGAAGCAGGCTCCAGGCTCTGAGCCGTTAGCACAGAGCCCGACGTGGGGCTCCCACCCATGAACCCATGAGATTATGACCTGAGCCCAAGTCGGACGGTCAACCGACTAGACCACCCAGCAGTCCCGAACAGGCTCCACTTCTTAATTCTGGCAGCAGAACAATGATCTTGCTTTTACAACATCCTCTCAACTCCGAGTTATGCTCAGAGGTCGGTGCAGAAGGTGCTCTGTCCCATCCAGCACAGTCTCTTCTGGACAGTGAGGCTGTCCCCACTTTTGGCAAATGTTCATCTAACTAGAACCATGGACATCCCCTCCGAGGAATCCCTGGCTCTGTGTGACTGGGTCATGGCTAGAGGATATTTGGCTCAGAGAGACCATGAGCTTCCCCCTTCTTTGAGTGATCTTTTATTTACCAACAGTAGGAGAAGATGAGGACTCTTCTCTTGATTATGAGTGCCCATTTCCTTGAGGCTCTGAAAAATACAGAGAGCTCTGCTCCCCTGTTCCCCTACTTGAACCCTATGTAGCACTTTGGGTCAGCTGTGTTTGGGAGAGAGCTATCTTAGCTGTATTATATATATTTTTAAGTAAGGTTTTTATTGAAGTATAACTTACATACAGAAAAGTGCAGAAATCCTAAGTGTATAGCCGGATGAATTTTCACAAAGTGAAACTAAACTGTTTAAGCAGCCTACAGATGGCAAAATAGAAGATACCAGGTTTTCTAGAAGATCCCTCATAACCTATCCCCCCAACCCTGTCTCTTTTCCCCAAGGGTTACCGCTATCCTGACCTCAAACGCCATAGGTTATTTTTGCTTATTTTATTTTTTGTTTTGTTTTATTTTAAATGCTTATTTTTAAAAGAGAGAGAGAGAGCACAAGTAGGGGAGGGGCAGAGAGAGAGAGAGGGAGACAGAGAATCCCAAGCAGGCTCCGTGCTGTTAGCACAGAGCCCAACACAGGGCCGGAACTCATGAACTGTAGAGATCCTGACCTGTGCTGAAATCAAGAGTCAGATGTTCAACTGACTGAACCACCCAGATGCCCCTATTTTTGCTTCTTTTAAAACCTCCCAGAAATGAAATAATACACCGTTCCTTGCATGCGTGGCTACTTTTGCCCAACATTATGGCTGTGACATTCACTCATGTTGCAAGGTGAATAATAATTCATGCACTATAATTTCTGCTTAGTATTCCATTGTCAGTGTATAATTTATTTACCTAGTTCACCGTTCATGGGTATTTGGGTGATTTTAGCTTTGCAGTTTAGTTCTCTTTCAATGTGCCTCTGCCTGTGTATACAGGGTATACACAGGTGTCACATAAACGTGTGTATAACATTCTTCACAGAAATATAGCAGCCAGAAAGCATTGATTGAGGGGCTTATGCATGATATCAAATATTCTTTCAGATATCCCCACTGTTCTGTGAGTGTACTTGAGCTCATCAAATTAGTTATGCCAAGTTTGGGTTTGGAGAAAGAGGCTTCTGCAGATATAAGACATATAAATATACTTACTACAAAAATCTGCTCCTTATACATGGATATTTTGATGCTTTGTGATTTTCAGCTGTGCATTAAGTATGTGTATTTAGAAAAACGTTGAATTGCATACAAAACCAATCTGAAATACTCATAGAGAATTTGAGCACAGAATACTTTCTGAGGGCTGGTACAGGAGACATTTTTACCTAAATTATACTTCTTATCCATCTTAGTTGGGGGGTCTTGCTAAAGTATATTCTCCTTTTTACATTGCTTAATTTTATAAGGTTAAGCATTTGCTTCCAAAAGTGAAGAGAAACATTTTTTGGAAAAGGCACAACTAGATATAATGTATATGACTTGTGTGTTTATCTAGCATGAGATTTTTACCTTTCATATTTTCTGCCATTAGGGATGAAAGAATTAGTTCATCTTTCTTCTCAGTATACATGAAAATAAAACTATTGAAATTTCTAACTAGATTAATAAGTACTCTTTCCTGACCCCGCTTAACTTCTAAAAAGTTCTCAATTACATTTTCCAGGAGCACATAAGCAGCTGTGATAAATTATCCTATACACCAACCGGAAGATGAGCATAATTCTTCCCAGGACAAAATGAGGCAGGCAGTGAAATTACCAAGAATACGTTTCTCCCTAAAATGACAAGTACTTTAATGGATTCGAAATATGTGAACAAACATTTGGAGAATAGTTTTGTGTATTTGTTTTGAGTAAAAGCGTGTTTACAAGAGTCACCAATGAACTACTAATGTAGTAATTAATTTACTATGCAGCTCTGGTTGGGAAAATGGCTTGAAATTGTAAAGATGTCTTATAAAGAATGATTTAATTTAACGATTTAACATTGAGTATTATCCCCTTTAAAACTCGAATTTATGGAAAACCCTTCTGTGTTGTCACCACGTGCCTAGCATGGTAATTTAGTAAGGAAAGGAGCAACTTGAGGGGAGAACCAGACCCCTCCCCTTGGGAAGGAAAGGTAGAGGAAAACATTCTGCTTTGTCACTGCTGATCCCCTTTGCCTTCAAGTAGCCCTTCTTAAGGATTGTCCTCGCCCATCGATCCCCACCTCCTATGAGAAACTGAAAAGGTGGGTTGGAGAATGCAGGCATGTGTGCATGTGATTTCCTTCCACTTGGGCCCCCATGGAGTCAAGGGTGAGGGTCATTTATGAATGTATGTTTCCATTTGTGTCGATGACCAGCTCTTAGACTGAAAATTCAAGTGGAAAAATCGTGATGACTTCCATTTTCTTGGATTAGTCAAATAACTGGCGATGTGCAGCCTGAGTTCTCTTCACCACTGACCATGACCTTGGACGAGTCACTTAGCTGGCTTGAGTTTGGAAATGGGGATGACCACTCCTCACTTCATTGCCTTGGGAAGCTCAAACAAATATCACTGGAAAGCTCTTTATAAGAGTAAATCATTATAATTTATATTATACTTCAGTGAAAAGTAGATTTTTTTTTCCCCAGCACGAATTGTGCCAATCCTTCTGGCTTGCTCGCCTCAAGTCCTCCATTCAGTTTGTGAAGTGTCGATTTAGCCTATTTGTATTCTCATATTTTGCCTGTTTCTGGAATGGTAAAGATTGTGTTTTCTGTGGATTATACACGGTTCTTATCCAAACACTGTAGAAAAGCTTCATGTATTTTTAAGTAAACAATAACAAAAAAATTACTCTTTTAATGAGCCAACACATGGTCTTTATGTGCCTACCTTGGATTCAGCTTTGTAAGTTTTCTTTCTTTCTTTCTTTCTTTCTTTCTTTCTTTCTTTCTTTCTTTCTTTC